>NC_087166.1:20161265-20206265 GCF_035594125.1 Scylla paramamosain | reverse complement strand
GGACGCCGGGTGTTGTTGCCTCGCGCACCCAACCTCCGGTGTGACTGGATCTTTCCATGGACTTCTATGCTTGCCCAGATCTTGTTGAGTTTCCCTTCTTCAGATGTCTCTTCAGCCAGACTTTCGTTTTCGTTCGGAACTCCAGTTATTATAATGTTGTTGCCTCTCTCTTTCCTGTCCAGGACTTCCAAATACCGTTGTTGTTTGGCAATTATATCTGCTTGCATATCTACCTGGCGTTGTAGCTTATCAAACTTTTTGTTGATGAAGCTGTCAGGCGCTGTAATGGCTTGTTTCAGCACCGCAACCTCGGACACCAGCTTGTTTACATTCTCCGCCAGGCTGAAGACTAGTTCTTCACTCGACTCCGGTTCTGTCAGAATACTGTCTATGAGTTCTTCCTTAGTCAGCCTTGTTAACTGGTTACGTTGTAGCATCCTTATATCACTTAGAGCTTTAGCCATCGTTGCAGGCAATGCTAGGTGCACTTACTTTTGGTCACCGTGAAGGTTGGTTGTCTTCCGGCGGACGACGTGCACCGTCACACATGTCTTTATTCAAGTCGAATTACATTTTTTAGCACCTCAGTGCCTTTCCAGTACGATTCTCTGATACTTTATAAGCCGTTTGGTGTGGTGATCTGGTCTCCAGGTGACACACACACACACACACACACACACACACCGTTTCCTGGAATCTGATAAGGCAAGTCGGCCTTCAGCCGCTCTGCCTCCCCTTTCCGCCGCCCGCACCGAGACGGGCAGTTTCTGCATCCTCGGGTAGTGTTCTTGTGTCTTCGGGTTTTTTTCCGCGCCCTCTCCTCCTGGCACCTCGTCCACCAGAGGCCCTCCTTGCGCCTATGTGTAGTGTCTTCGCGTGCCCCGCCCTGTGCCGTCGGTAAAGCTATTTTTTTTTTTTTTTTGTGCCTCGCCGTCCACTCCCCCAAACGCCCTTGTAGCCACAGGACGCCCCAGCGCCTAAGTGATGTCGCCCATGTCGCCGCCCTTGTACTTGGCCACCCCCGCCTCCGTGAGTTCCACCTCAGACTCCAGGTATAGCCATTGCCTCTGCTTACGCCACCGGCCACTCACCAAGACTTCCCAGCTCCCCCGGACAGCCTTTGCGCCTACGCTTCTCCATCCAGTGTGTCAGCACCCTCGCTCTCATGACGTCCTCTTCGCCGTGATCGGCCTCAGGTGCATCGCAAACACCGCGCCGCTCCTCTCACTGCCTTTCTTTTTGGTTGTCGCTCTTGAGGACGCCCGCGACTCTTGCCTCCCCGTGGCGGCGTCCACGTGTCTGCAGGACACGGGTTGACCCCACCCTTCCCAGCCGCGCCCTACTGCCCGCAAGTAGCACGCCCCTTGGGACACCCTCCTTTGGCCACTCCCACTGGCGATTCTCCCTTATCGTAGGATTTTCAGCTCCCTAGCACCTTCCCCCTCTCTGTCCCGACTTCACATTACTCCACCACCCGACCTCACCACACTCATGCATCTGTCTCTCTTAATCATTCACACACACACACACACACACACACACACAAGCTCGCCGCCCCGCCCTGCCTGTCTTTCAGCACTTGCCTACCTTGTTCTTTTTTCATGGCCGTTAGCACTCCCCGTCCCCTTCCATTGATCTTACTACACTTGCCGTTTCTCAACTCTGCGTCCCTCCCCCACCTCATTTCCTCTTCCACACATTCTCCTCCCACCCCCCCGCGCCATCTCACACACACACACACACACACACACACACACACACACACACACACACACACACACACACACACACACACACACACACACACACACACACAGGCCGTTCGCTATCAGGGCTCTGTCTCTAATTTCCAACAGCTGACATGTGGAGTCCCCCAGGGGACCAAGATGGGTCCTCTATGCTTCCTCCTCCTCATCAACGACGCCCTCACTGACACCCCCCATCGCTGGAAGTATGTGGACGACTGCACCGTGGGCGTCCCAGTTTCCACCAAGAACCCGGACTACTCGCCACTGCAAGCAATTCTGGAGCGACTGCAGACGTGAACAGAGGAGAGCAGGATGACCATCAACCACAGCGAAACTGTGGTGATGCATTTCTGTACCTCCTCTGTACCAGTGCCCCCTCCCCGGCTCACAGTGGGCTCTCACCCCCTCCAGGTGGTCCAATGTGCCAAGTTTCTCGGAGTCACGGTGGACGACCAGCTGACCTGGAAGCAGCATGTCGCCAGCACCGTGAGATCAGCTACCTACAGGCTGTACATGCTACGCAGACTCAGGTCGCTGGGGACACCGACAGATGAGTTAAGGGGGGTGTACCTTACCTTCATCCTCCCCAAACTCATGTACGCCTCCCCAGCATAGTCCTACTCCCTCACACACACTCAACAGCTACAGCTAGAGAGTGTGCAGAAAAGGGCGTGCAGGGTCATCCTTGGCCCTGCATACACCACCTATGAAGAAGCCCTGACCACCCTGAGTCTGTCCAGAATATCCACCAGGCACCGAGAGGCTCTGGAGAAGTTTGGGAGGGGACTACTGCATCATCCACGTCTCAGAAACATGCTGCCGCCCGACGCGCCTCGCCCGGTCCGTGCCACCAGACACCACAACAAAATAACGCCCCTGAAGGCGCCGCACACGGACCGGTACAGACTCAGTGCGATTCCCACTATGGTGCGAGCCATCAATCAATAGTATTTCTCTCCTAGATTAGACTTACCTTTAGGATTAATGTTAAGTTTTTCCCCATCCCCTATGTACATTTTCAGTTTGTCAACTGCCTAAATAATAAACCGTTTATTATTATTATTATTTTATTATTACACACACAATCCATTCTCTCTCTCTCTCTCTCTCTCTCTCTCTCTCTCTCTCTCTCTCTCTCTCTCTCTCTCTCTCTCTCTCTCTCTCTCTCTCTCTCTCTCTCTCTATCTATCTATCTATCTATCTATCTATCTCTCCCCCTCTCTCTCTCTCTCTCTCTCTCTCTCTCTCTCTCTCTCTCTCTCTCTCTCTCTCTCTCTCTCTCTCTCTCTCTCTCTCTCTATCTATCTCTCCCCCTCTCTCTCTCTCTCTCTCTCTCTCTCTCTCTCTCTCTCTCTCTCTCTCTCTCTCTCTCTCTCTCTCTCTCTCTCTCTCTCTCTCTCTCTCTCTCTCTCTCTCTCTCTCTCTCTCTCTCTCTCTCTCTCTCTCTCTCTCTCTCTCTCTCTCTCTCTCTCTCTCTCTCTCTCTCTCTCTCTCTCTCTCTCTCTCTCTCTCTCTCTCTCTCTCTCTCTCTCTCTCTCTCTCTCTCTCTCTCTCTCTCTCTCTCTCTCTCTCTCTCTCTCTCTCTCTCTCTCTCTCTCTCTCTCTCTCTCTCTCTCTCTCTCTCTCTCTCTCTCTCTCTCTCTCTCTCTCTCTCTCTCTCTCTCTCTCTCTCTCTCTCTCTCTCTCTCTCTCTCTCTCTCTCTCTCTCTCTCTCTCTCTCTCTCTCTCTCTCTTTATTTAAACAAAAATTTACATCAGGCTTAAAACAACACGTTTTTTTATGCTGTTATTTGAAAAGCTTATATTTAAATGTAAAAAATAAAATATATACAAAAGAGAACTCATCCTACTATACGAGTATATACACACGATTAACACAGCACTAGTGTGGGAGTTTGTGTTTTACGCCACCTGTGTGCAGCCACTTTCACTTGCTGGAGTGTCATTGTCTGTTTATCACTCGTGGCTGCCGTAAACACATTCCACAGTTTGGAGGTTCTGGCTG
The DNA here is from genome assembly GCF_035594125.1 of Scylla paramamosain. Taxonomy (NCBI): domain Eukaryota; kingdom Metazoa; phylum Arthropoda; class Malacostraca; order Decapoda; family Portunidae; genus Scylla; species Scylla paramamosain. The sequence continues at coordinate 20,202,512 of NC_087166.1, read as the reverse complement.
TGTAAGAGCGCTGGTGCTGCCTCGAGTAAGATCGAGGCACTTGCACCAGCATGTCACTGGAGGTGGTGGTCCGGGACTCTCTCTGGAAAGCTCGTGGTGCGAGCCTTAGCGAGCTGAGATGAGGGACCTCCAGAACCCGGGCCTTGTGCTGAACCACCAGCGCCGACACGTCCTGCCGATGCTCCAGCGACGTGACTCCGGTCTTCTGCTGCTGCTGCTGGCCGTCCATCCTCACCAAGCGCAGGGCACGTCGTTGGACAGCATCCAGTCTCTGCAAGTGGGTGGGGGCACTCGACATCCAAGACAAGGCACTGTACTCCATACAAGGCCGTATCTGAGCCTTGTACAGTGTGAGGATGCCCCGGGAGTCGAGGTTTCCCGACATCAGACTCAGTGCAGAGACTCGCTGTAAGGCCTGGTGGGCAACAGCAGCAACATGGCAGTCAAAGCGTAGGCCACAGTCCACTGTCACTCCCAGCAACTTGACGTGTTCCTGGAGGGGAAGTGTCTGGCCTCCAAAACTCAGACAGCCTGAGACGGCTGGGGAGGCAGCTGGGGACCGTGAGATGACCATGGCCTGCGTCTTTTCTGGAGCGAAGCTGACTTGCCACGCCTCTCCCCACTCCATCACCAGCCTGAGCTGCCTGTTCAGCTTTCTAACGGCTCGCTGACTGTCGGAGCGGCAGCAGGAGCGGGAGAGACTGCAGTCGTTGGCGTATGCAAGCAGAGTCGGTATTTGCCGCAGGAGGTCATTGATGTATATGTTCCACAGGATCGGGCCCAACACTGAACCCTGTGGAACTGAGGACTGTATAGGTAACGGCTGGGATGCCTGTCCATTGATGACTACCCGGAGGGTTCTCCCCTGGAGGTAGTCCTCCAGCAGTGCAAGAAGGTTGCCCTGGATACCCTTGGCGCAAAGCTTTTTTACAAGCCCCGCGTGCCAGATCCTATCAAAGGCCCCAGCAATGTCCAGGGCCACCACAAGAGTATCCAGACCTTCGTCCAGGGCATCCTGCCAGCCTTGGGAGAGGAGGGTGAGGAGGTCCGCTGTTGAGCGGCCAGGCCGGAAGCCGAACTGCGGTGCTCACTCAGGTGATGACAGATGACATCTGCCACTACCTGCTCCAGCAACTTGCCCACCACGGAGAGCAGCGAGATGGGTCTGTAGTTGCTGGGCTCAGACTTTGAGTTCTTCTTGTGGGCTGGTACCACCCGCGCATCCTTCCATATAGAGGGCCACCTGTGCTCCATCAGGCAGGCCCTGAAGACGCTGGTGAGTGGACCTGACAGCTCACTGGCGCAGCGTTTGAGGAGCCGCGGGCTGATGTCGTCCGGGCCGATGGCTTTGTTCTCCTCTACTTCCCTCATTAGCCGCTCCATCTGTCCACGTGTCACCTGAACATCGGCGACGGTGTGGTCTGTTTCCTGAGGGAGGTGAGGTGGACGTCTATCCGGATCAGTGACTGACATCTTCTCTGCGAAAAACTCAACGAGTAGAGAAGCCTTGTCCTCACTGCTGGTGGCTGTTGTCCCGTCCAGCCTTGTTAGTGGAGGAACAGTGTCGCGGTGGCCTGTTCCTTGCTGCTCCTTGACAAGCCTCCACCAGGTCTTGTGGCCAACCCCTGAGCCACAGAGCTTTCGTCTCATGTCCTCTCGTTGCTGCCGTCTCGCCCACATGCAGGTAGCTGTCACCGGTCTACACGCCACACGATGTTGGGCCCAGTTGTAGTGTGTTGGACGACGTTTGTATCTCACCCAGGCTTCGTGTTTAGCCTCAGCGGCCGCTCGGCATCGGTAACCGAACCAAGCAGGGTCACTAGGCCTAACGAGGTACCTTCTGCTGGGGACGTGTTGCTGCTGGAGGGCAAGAAGCTTGGTGGTGAGGGCACGGGCCTTTTCCTCCGCCTGCTCCCACAGCCAGATAGTGCGCGGGGCGGCGGCCTCCTTCGCTATATCCAGCTTGACGCGTGCCAGCACGGCGTGGTAGTCGGAGGTGCCCACCGTCCCCAGTTGATGGCAGACGATGCTGGAGTCAGGGAGATCCGTTAGCACAGGGTCCAGCGACCCTCCCCTCTCATGTGTAGGGAAGGACACGTGGTTCGTCAGACCCTGCACCATCAGGAGGCTGTTAAAGGCATCCTGCTCCAGGTGGAAGTTTAGATCCCCCAGAATCATGACGTGGGAACACTTGTGTTGCTGTAGCATAGTGTCCAGTTCCTCCGTCAGGAAATCCAGTGCTGAACGTCCTTGCCTTGGGGGACGGTACATGACACACAGGAGGAGTCCTGTGCTGTCATTTATTACCACTCTGAAGAATAGTGCCTCCATTCTTTCAGGCAGCACGACGTCAATTTTTTGAGTTTGGAGGCCGTGTTTGAAGCAGGCAGCCACGCCTCCGCCGACTCTATACTCACGGTGCTTCCTCACCCACTTTGTGTAGCCCGGGATGTTGCCAAACGTCGGCTCCACCTCACCACTGAGCCACGTTTCCGTGACAGCAATAATGTCCGCGTTGTGTCGGAGGACAAAGTTGTGGGTGACGTCACCAAGGTTGGTGCGAAGACCCCTCACGTTGGCCGGCACAACAGTCAGGTGTCGGCTGAGGTGGCCAGTCTTTTGTTTTTCCTTGGCGCTGGTTTGACTTAGGGCTACCTTGGCAGGGGGAGGCGCGTTACTGCCTTCCCTGCCACATGAATGGGCTCCAGTCGTGGTGTTGCCTGGGTTGTGGTTGCCATGATGGTGGGCAGGGGTGGAGAGGGGAGTCTAGAAAGGGCAGCTGATGGTGAGGATTTAACTCTTTTTTTTCCATCCTTCTGTCAGGACCCTTCAGAGAATCATTTCCTGCCTTATATCAGCAGTGCGGCTGTAACACACCTCAGATGTGTGTCCGAGGCGGAAGCAGTAGTCGCAGCGTGGTCTGTCTCCACCTCTGACGCCCCTTTGGGATCTAAGATGATGTGGGTGGGGCTGGGGTGCGGGAGGGTTGGGTCGCGCACCTGGTCTCTCTCTCTCTCTCTCTCTCTCTCTCTCTCTCTCTCTCTCTCTCTCTCTCTCTCTCTCTCTCTCTCTCTCTCTCTCTCTCTCTCTCTCTCTCTCCTTTTTCCTCCCCCCTTCCCACTCACCAACCCACCTACCTAGCCACACACACACACACACACACACACACACACACACACACACACACACACACACACACCCTTCCTCCCTCACTCCCCCTGCTTCTCTCTCTCTCTCTCTCTCTCTCTCTCTCTCTCTCTCTCTCTCTCTCTCTCTCTCTCTCTCTCTCTCTGCTTCTTTCTCTTTCCCCCATCCCCCACCTCACACATACATACACACGGTTTGTCCCCACCATGCAATATGACACCCACAGGCCATCCCATTGCCGCTCCGTCCACTTCTGGCACACAGGCCTGTCAGGAGTGTGGGGACAGGAACACATCAAGCGCGCGCAACGGAGTTTGGTCCTGCCGCCCTTGCAGGAAGTTCTTTCGGCGACATAACTTTAGCCTCCGCCTGGCAACCACTTGTTAGAACGGTGGTAACTGCCTCCAGGCCCGAGGCAGCCGCAGATCTTGCGCACCATGTAGGATGAGTCGCTGCCTCGAGGCAGGGTTGGGTACCAACTGAACATCAAGTAGCCAGACACCTGATGCGAAAGAGCTCCTCCGTCACACGTGCAAACATGTCAACTACCGGAAGGAGATTTCTTGCTCCCGGTGCGACCACACCCACCACCTCACCTGCATCGGCATCACGCAAGCCCAGGCTGCCCAGCTCCCTACCTGACACTGTGACGCCCGTCTCCGTACCAATCATCTACGTGATGCTATCCACGACGATCCTGGGGAAATTCAAACGCCATCTGTTGACATGGCAGTAGCACTCGCCGACCTCAAGGCACGTTCCAGATTGCTGCAGCACGTCCCCCGCAGACAACGCCACCGCATCGCCTCAGACCTAACCGGAGCCATCACTGACGCTATCAAGCAGCGTTTTCCACTTGCATGGTGCGCCTCCTTTCCTTTGCTTACACAAGCCCCCTTGCCAAGATAGCAAACCCGTCGCCCCCCCAAGGAAACCGATGTTTACACCAGCACCGAGGCAGCAGCGGGGACGTGCGAAGACAGCCTTTCCAGAAGAGTAATCAGGAAATGCGCCGACGGAGATATTCACGCTGCTCTCCGTCTCCTGACGATCTCAGACTGCATCGCTTCACCCAGCGAAGAGATCATCGATGATCTTCGCGCCAAACATCCACCCGCCTTCCCGGACGATATCCCCCAAGAGCTCACTGACCCAGACTAACATCACCTCTCGGTTACGGAAGACGATGTGCTGGCAGCTATCAAGGCCACGCCAACTGGCTCGACCGCCGGTCTGGATAGTATACGACCCCTTCACCCGAGTCAACTGGTTGCTGGGTATATCACGGAGGCAGGCCACAGGCTGCTTAGTGCACTGACTGAGCTCTGCAATTTTACTGTAGCTGGGAACATTCCTGAGCACACGAGAGAGGCATTTTTCGGCGTCAGTCTCACCGCTATCAAGAAAAAGGACGGTGGCATGTGGCCCATAGCAGTCGGTTCTATCTACTGACGACTAGCGTCCAAGCTCTTGGCCAAACGTATGTCCTCCGCCTTGGCGGCCGAACTCCAACCCATTCAACTGGGTATCGGCGCGCGGATGGGCTGCAAGGCGGCGGTCCACGCTGTACGCGACTGCACTGACTCGCAGGTTGGAACCCCAGACACGGCCATCATCAAGCTTGACCTCTCCAACGCCTTCAACACTGTCCGCAGATCAGCAATACTCCGCGAAGTCTTTCGCCGCTTCCCTGCCGCCACGCCGCTGGTGTCACAAGCATACTCACAGCCTTCGCCACTCCAGTTTGGACCCAACCGTCTTTGGTCATGTCTTGGTGTGCAGCAAGGTGACCCTTTGGGCCCGATTTTATTCGCCCTCGCGGTAAACCCTCTCATACAGGCCCTCCATTCTCCCCTCAATCTATGGTACTTGGACGATGGTATCTTAGGTGGTTCCTCTGAGACTCGCGGCCGACATCAACAATTTATTCCCATCCTTTTGAGAACTCGGTCTCGAAGTCAACCCACGTAAGTGTGAGACCACCCACCTCGATGTCAGTGACGGAGCCGGAATGAGCAACGGAGGCCGGGCAGTTCCAACAGAGGGCAACGACACAAGCACAGATGACAGTGCAGCTTCCCACTTTCACGGAGACGCCCACACCAGGATCGAAGCGAACACCGGCTCCCACTTTTAGGTTCTCCTCAGATTCGCCCAACCTACACCTCTCACACACCTCACCATCCTCGACGCCCCCATCCTCCCCCATGGCTACGAAGAGGCTCTAGGTAACTTTGATGGGATTATCAGGACATTCATCAAAAGGACAGCCAACATAGGTAGCTACGCGGTCCTCTTCTTCCTATTCAGGTATGCAGCATTTCCCAGAGCCACATAATTGTGGAGAGCAGCACCCGTCTATGACACCGAAGAATCTCTGCGGGCCATTGACGAACAAGTGCGGGAGGCGACATCGCGAAGCTGCAACGTTAATCTCACTGACATCTCCTGGACAATAGCTTCTCTGCCACTGGGTTTTGGGGGTCTAGGAATAAGACGTCTGACAGACGTGGCGCTACCTGCCTACCTTGCCTCTGTGGAAGCATCGCGTGGTTCGGTCTGTACCATTACCGCCGCCCCAACGACGACAGATCTATCCACCTGACTTCAGCCATAGAGACTCACGCCAGTGTCCTAACCTCAACCCTGACCTTGCTTTAACACAACAGACTCTGGACGAGGCAGCCTCCAAGCACTGTCTGGAAACTTGCTAGCTCATGCCAACCAGATTGACCGATCGCGTCCACGGCACTACACAGTGGGGCTGGCTGTCAGCCATCCCAGTGGAATGCCTCGGCCTCCTCCTACCCGACGATGCGGTCCTAGTCGGCGTAACATTAAGGCTGGGCACCCGTGTCCAGCAACCTCATCGCTGCGGCTGTGGGGCCATGACGGACGCTTTAGGCCACCACAGCCTTTCCTGCCCTCGCAACCCCGGCCGTCTGTCTCGCCATACGGCCCTCAATGGGCCTTGGACGCAGCTGGCTTGATAGCCATCCTCGAGCAGCGAGGTTTGGACCGAGGAAGTGGGCGCCGACCAGATGGCATCACAGTCTTCCCCTTCAGGCAAGGCAGAATGTTGATGAGAGACGCCACATGCGTCAACACATACGCTAGCACCCACATCCTTGACTATGCCTCTGTCGCCGGCGCTGCCTCCCGAGCGGTTGAGGAACGCAAACGTCAGCGTTACGCAGCCCTCGCACTACGATACGACTTCACGCCTCTCGCTGTGGAGACAAGCGGGGTGTTGGGCCCAGCCTTCAACGACTTACTGCGGAACATCGGCAGGCGCGTCAGCCAGCGCAGCGGAGAGCCCCGCGACACAGCCTGGCTGCGAGCACATCAGTTTTGCCGTGGTGCGTGGTAACGCGGCGTCGATCTGCGGGCCCTGGGACCGGAACGGACGTCCTTAGCCGCACCTCACAAAGCACTCGTGTGAGGAAAACACACACACACACACACACACACACACACACACACACACACACACACACACACACACACACACACACACACACACACACACACACACACACATGCACATGCACACTGGTAGTACGTCACAGCACTCTGCGAAAAGGCAAGGCATGATATTTGGTCATGCCTGATTATTGTAATAATAAAGAATGGTGGAGACGTCTCACACACACACACACACACACAAGTATATATATATATATATATATATATATATATATATATATATATATATATATATATATATATATATATATATATATATATATATATATATATATATATATATATATATATACTCGTATATATATATATATATATATATATATATATATATATATATATATATATATATATATATATATATATATATATATATATATATATATATATATATATATAAATATATATATATATATATATATATATATATATATATATATATATATATATATATATATATATATATATATATATATATATATATATATATATATATATATATATATATATATATATATATATATATATATATATATATATATATATATATATATATATATTTTTTTTTTTTTTTTTATATTTTTTTTATTGGGTGTTTGTTGCCCTTGGCCAGTGCCTCTCCTACATAATATATATATATATATATATATATATATATATATATATATATATATATATATATATATATATATATATATATATATATATATATATATATATATATATATATATATATATATATATATATATATATATATATATATATATATATATATATATATATATATATATATATATATATATATATATATATATTATGTAGGAGAGGCACTGGCCAAGGGCAACAAACACCCAATAAAAAAATATATATATATATATATATATAAACACACTGAGATGCCAGTCTCAGAAAAGGATCCAAAGCAGTAGTCGAAAACTGAAGGATAAGTGTCTTGAAACATCCCTCTTGAAGGAATTCATGTCATAGAAAAGTGGAAATACAGAAGCAGGCAGGAAGTTCCGAAGTTTACCATTGAAAGGGATGAATGATTAAAAATACTGGTTAACCCTTGCATGAGAGGGGTGAACAGAATAGGGGTGAGAGAAAGAAGAAAGTCTTGTGCAGCCGCGGGAGAAGGGGAGGCAGTTAGTAAGATCAGAAGAGCAGTTAGTGTAAAAATAGCGGCAGAAGATAGCTAGATATGCAACATTGCGGCGATCAGAGAGAGAGGCCGAAGACAGTCAGTTAGAAGATAGGAGCTGATGGATGAGACGAAAACCTTTTGATTCTACACTGTCTAGAAGAGCGGTATGAGTGGAACCCCACCAGACATAATAAAGCATACTCCATATATGGACGTATAAGGCCTTTGTACATAGTTAGCAGCAGTGGGGGTGAGAAAAATGGCAGAGACGTCTCATAACGCTTAACTTCATAGAAGCTGTTTTAGCTAGAGATAAGATGTGAAGTTTCCAGTTCAGATTATATGTAAAGGACAGACCGAGGATATTCAGTGTAGAAGAGGGGGACAGTTGAGTGTCATTGAAGAAGAGGGGATAGTTGTATGGAAGGTAGTGTTGAGTTCATAGAAAGAGGAATTGAGTTTTTGAGGCAATAAACTATACCAAGTTTACTCTGCCCCAATCAGAAATTTTAGAATGATCAAAAGTCAGTCGTTCTGTGGCTTTCCTGGGTGAAATGTTTACTTTCTCAAGTGTTGGCCGTCTATGAAAAGACGTGGAAAAGTGCTGGGTGGTATCATCAGCGTAGGAGTGGATAGGACAAGAAGTTTGGTTTAGAAGGTCATTGATGAATAATAAGAAGGGAGTGGGTGACAGGACAGAACCCTGAGGAACACCACCGCTAACAGATTTAAAACTATCTACCACAGCAGCAATAGAATGGTCAGAAAGAAAACTTGAGATGAAGTTACAGAGAGAAGGATAGGAGCCGCCGGAGGGTAGTTTGGGAATCAAAGCTTTGTGCCAGACTCTATCAAAAGCTTTTGATATATCCAAGGCAACAGCAAAAGCTTCACCAAAATCTCTAAAAGAGGATGACAAAGACTCAGTAAGGAAAGTCAGAAGATCACCAATAGAGCGGCTTTGAGGGAACCCATACTGGTGATAAGATAGAAGGTTGTGAAGTGATAGATGTTTAAGAATCTTGTTGTTGTGGATAGATTAAAAAACTTTAGATAGGCAGGAAATTAAAATAATAGGACGGTAATTTGAGGGATTAGAACGGTCACCCTTTTTAGGCTGAATGTAGGCAGACTTCCTTATTAAACAAAAGGGGATTCTTTAATTGCTAATAGGGTGATCAATTGCTTTTTTAGTGTAATTAGAATAAGTGTCATGGTCTTTAAACAGTTCATTGCTGATGATCTGATGGTCTCATCAAGGGGAATATTAGTAAATAATGACTTTACATGAAAATTTGCCATGACAGTATTATTGACTTCTAATTTATTTATTTATTTATTTATTTATTTATTTATTTATTTAATTAATTATTATTTTTTTTTTTTACGAAATTGCAAGATTTTTATTTATTTATTTACTTGTTTTTAAGCTGAATATAGTTGATGTTAGAGGTTCCAATATGGGGGCAATATATTTAAGAAATTTATAATTAAATGTATTAATGGGACTGAGGATGGGCCTAATAGGATTGCCGGCTTTGTGAATTTTCGGAAGACCATAAAGGATGCCCGAGGACGAGCTACTAGTGAACAAGTGGTTAAAGATATCTTTAGTGATAACATTTAGATTAAAGAGACTTCTCAGTAATCTTGCCACTTTACCTTCAAATTTAGTTACATGGTGAAAGGGTTTGTCTTTAATTAATTTAAATTTAAATGTATCACTTAAGATGCGCTTAACCTGATTGATGTAATCTTTTTTTATTCATAACCACTGTGCCACGATCTTTCTCCGGTCACTATATTAGATTAAAATCTGATGACTCAGATATTATCACCAGAACAGAGAAAGGTCATGGCACAATGTTTATGAATGAAAAAGATTATATCAGTGTAGTTATATATATATATATATATATATATATATATATATATATATATATATATATATATATATATATATATATATATATATATATATATATATATATATATATATATATATATATATATATATTGTGGACAAATTCTGTGTTATAGATGAGGTGAACAGAGATACATCTAGAGTTTGTTCTTCATTGATTGCAACGTTTTAGCTACGGAGAGGGCATCAATCATCAGGCTGAAAAAAAAAAAAAAACGTAAGTGAAATGAGTATATCACATAAAATACATATATTATATAAAAATATAATAACCCATACAGCAATGTGAACAACGACGGACAAGGAAAAGGTAGATAAGCATTGGTAAAGACAGTACAGGTAAGTAGTGACCAAAAGCAGAAAAAAAAAAAAAAAATACACAGTAGTGATATATGTTAATGGAACAATATGACATATTGACAAACACTGATATTCGGCAAGCAAGTAAAGTAAACAAGAGTGTAATGTTGTAAACAAACCTTGTGTGTTCTCGCTGGTGGAGTGGTAAGGATTGACAATGGATGGCGGTGTGTTCGTAGCTAATGAAACTCACACACCGCCATCCTTTGTCAGTCCTCACCACTCCACCGGCGAGAACACACGAATTTTCGCTCTTCCTCTTTCTGTACTTGACATTTTTTTTTTTTCACCTGAACCTTACTTGTGCCTTCCATCTTCACTTCATAAATAACATATCCCCATAAACTTTCATTAGCAAAATTGAATTCATAATATAACAGATAACCATTGAAAATGGGGAAAAAAAATCCATTCTGTGATTCAGCTGGCAGTGCAAAAAAACGTGGTCATTTGCTGCCGAAAAAAATAAATAAATAATAATAATAATCTAAAATGAAATATCGAATAAACTATAAATGCAAAATAATAATTTAAAATTGGAGGGTAAACCCATTAAAATTTAACAAACTTTACTTAGAAATCCATCCTCCTACACAAAAGCACGAGTTTTCCACCCCAACGACGCAAGAAGACCGTAGAGGACTTGGCAATATAATACTGGGCACGCAGTCACCGCATGTTAGGTAGCGAGTGGACCTAAGTAATCCCCACAGAAATAAAATGAAAGTAGCTGGAGGACCAATAAAATAGTTATTAGCTCCGTTGTAAACACAAACGAAAATTTACGAAGGATATCGTTCAGGCAGAAAGACGGGAAAACGACACCAAAACCCGCACATGTAACAGTCGTAGATCCATCAATGTGTACTAGAACAGAACCTCAGCCTCTTGAAAGAGAAAAGACACTTTCCTATCTATTAGGTATCTACAAATCGCCATCTTAGGGAAGGGATGGCCAGGTTAGTTATTAGTGATCATATCTTATAGTTACATGGTTCTGGCAGGCAGCGGTGAGAAGTTATGTATGGCCTATGCACATAACAAAGTCCAGAAGCCAGTAAAGAGAGTACAAACAATGATTGATATTGCAGATCTAAAGTTTAGCTTTTTGTATACATCAAACTGGACATCGCGAATGGAAAGCCGCAGCTGGCAATTAAACATCACCACGATGAACTGAGTCCAGAGCTGGAACTCGTGCGTTGATAGCAGATGAGCACACGTCACAATTGTGATTTGTTAACAAGATGAACGATTTACATATGAGGAGGAAATCTTACGTTCGGCATTTTACTAGCCGTGAGCAAAAAATTTTCAATAAGTTTTAAGCCTTAAGACAAACAGCCTAAAGGTAACTATGAAATACCCATATTATTTGCCTATCAAAAATAAGGCTCACAATATTCATGTCTCTCATCAACACAAGATATATGACTGCTATCGACATATATCGACAAATCTGGCCCAGGACACACCTCATACATAATGTTATAATTCCATGGCTACAATTTTTTAAGGTTATCTGTCGCGGACACCAGACTCCTACAAACTCAATAAAATACCATGGCGCCAGGCTATGCCGTTTATCTTCTCTGGATAAAAAAATAAATAAATAAATAAAATGAATAAAAATAAATAAATAAGATAAAATAAATAAATAATTAATTAAAAATGAATTAATAGATAAATAAATAAAAAATAAATAAATAAACACAAAATAATACCTAATAATAATATAATAAATGAATAAATAAATACATAATTACATAAAAAGCCTTACAAATATAAAATAATTTATTTACTTATTTTAAAATCCCCCTTAAAACAAAAAACAAAAAAAAAAAAACATGCCGGTCCCCGAAAAGGGTTCGAAGCGGTAGTCAAAAACTAAAAAAAAATAAGTTTCTTGAAACCTCCCTTTTGAAAAAAAAAATTAAAGTAATAGGAAGTTGAAAATACATAAGCAAGCAAGGAGATCTAGAGTTTACCAGAGAAAGGGATGAATGACCGAGAATACTGGTTAACTCTTGCATTAAGAGAGGTGGACAAAATAGGGCTGAGAGAAAGAAGAAAGTCTTGTGCAGCGAGGCCACGGGAGGAGGGGAGGCATGCAGTAAGCGAGATCAGAAGAGCAGTTAGCATAAAAATAGCAGTAAAAAATGGTTAGAGATACAACATTGCGGCGATGAGAGAGGCTGCAGACAGTCAGTTAGAGGAGAACTTTTCATTTCACCCTGTCTAAAAAGAGCGGTATAAGTGGAACCCCCCCAGACGTGTGAAGCATACTCCACACATGGACGGATAAGGCCCTTGTAAAGAATTATCAGCTAGCGGAAACTTCACAGAACTTCCAAACTTCATAGAAGCTGTTTTAGCTAGAGATGAGATGTAAAGTTTCTAGTTTAAATTATAAGAAAAGGACAGACCGAGGATGTTCATTGTAGAAGAAGGGGACAGTTGAGTGTCAATGAAGAAGAGAGGACAGTTGTCTTAAAGGTTGTATCGTGTTGATAGATGGAGGAATTGAGTTTTTGAGGCACTGAACAATACCAAATTTGCTCTGCCCCTATCATTATTTTTAGAGAGATCAGAAGTCATGCGTTATGTGGCTTCCCTGCGTGAAATGTTTACTTTCTGAAGGGTTGCACGTCTACGAAAAATACGTGAAAAAGTGCAAGGTGATATCATCAGCGTAGGGGTGGATAGGACAAGAAGTTTGGTTTAGATCACTGATGAATAATTGGAAGAGAAGAACGGATGACAGGACAGAACCCTGAGGAACACCACTGATCCAGGAGAAGAACAGTGACCGTCTACCATAGCAGCAACAGAACGGTCAGAAAGGAAACTTGCAATGAAGTCACAAACAGAAGGACAAAAGCCATAGGAGAGTAGTTTGGAAATCAAAGCTTTGTGCCAGACTGTCAAAAACTTTTGGTATGTCTAAGGCAACAGCAAAAGTTTCACCAAAGTCTCTAAAAGAGGATAACCAAGACTCAATAAAGAAACCCAAAAGATTAGTAGAGCAGCCTTGACGGAACCCATACTGGCGATCAAATAGAAGGATTTGAAATGATAGATGTTTAGGAATCCTCCTGTTGAAAATAAATTCAAAAACTTTAGATAGGCATAAATTTAAAGCAATAGGGCGGTAGATTGAAGGATTAGAAAGCAAGTTTTTAAGCAACAGACTGAATGTAGGCAAACTTCCAGCAAGAAGGAAAGGTAGATGTTGACAGAGTTGAAAAGAGTTTGACGAAGCAAGGTGCAAGCACGGAAGCGCAGTTTCGGAGAACAATAGAGGGACCCCATAAGGTTCACAGGCCTACCGAGGGTTTAGGCCAGCGAAGGCAAAAGAAAACATCATTGCAAAGAATTTTAATAGGTAACATGAAGTAGTCAGAAGATGGAGGAAAAGGAGGAACAAGCCCTGACTCGTCCAAGGTAGAGGTTTTAGCAAAGGTTGGGGCGAAGAGTTCAGCTTTAGAGATATATGTGATAGCAGTGGTGCCATCTGGTTGAAGCAAAGTTATTGAATTTTTTTATTTTTTTATTTTTTTTGGCTAGATGACATAAATCACAAGGGGAGTTAAATCTTGAAAGAGTTTGATACTTTCTATTAAGAAAGGAGTTTTTGGCTTGTTGAAGAACAGACTTGGCATGGGTCCGAGCAGAAATATAAAGTGCATTAGATTCTGGTGATGGATGGCTCAAGTGCCCTTTATGGACCACCTCTCTGTCATTTACAGCACGAGAACAGGCTGTGTTAAACCAAGGTTTGGAAGGTTTAAGTTGGGAAAAAAGAGAGAGGAATGGCACCTCCACTTAGGGGGATCCTGAGGAGGGATTGGAGCGATAGGACAAGATACAGATATGGGATTGCGATCGGAGGAGCCCAACGGAGAAGAGAGGGTAACAACATAAGCTAAATAATTAGAGGTTAGGAAAAGATCAAGAATATTGGTAGTGTTTCCAAGACGGTCACGAGTACGAGTAGGGTGTTGCACCAATTGCTCTAGGTTGTGGAGGATAGGAAAAGTTGAAAGCTAGTTCACGAGGATGGTCAGTGAAGGGAGAGGAAAGCCAAAGCTGATGGTGAACATTGAAGTCTCCGTGGATGGAGATCTCCGCAAAAGGGAAGAATCAGAATCTGTTCCACTTTGGAAGTTAAGTAGTACAAGACAAAGTCTGGCACAAAGCTTTGATTTCCAAACTACCCTCCTACGGTTTCTATCTTTCTCTCTGTAACTTCATCTCAAGTTTCCTTTCTGACCGTTCTATTGCTGCTGTGGTAGACGGTCACTATTCTTCTCCTAAATCTATTAACAGTGGTGTTCCTCAGGGTTCTGTCCTGTCACCCACTCTCTTCTTATTATTCATTAATGATCTTCTAAACCAAACTTCTTGTCCTATCCACTCCTACGCTGCACTTTTCCACGTCTTTTCATAGACGTCCAACCCTTCAGGAGGTAAACATATCACGCAGGGAAGCCACAGAATGCCTGACTTCTGATCTTTCTAAAATTTCTGATTGGGGCAGAGCAAACTTGGTATTGTTCAATCCCTCAAAAACTCAATTCCTCCATCTACCAACTCGACACAACCTTCCAGACAACTATTCCCTCTTCTTCAATGACACTCAACTGTCCCCCTGTTCTACACTGAACATCCTCGGTCTGTCCTTTACTTATAATCTGAACTGGAAACTTCACATCTCATCTCTAGCTAAAACAGCTTCTATGAAGTTAGGTGTTCTGAGAGGTCTCCGCCAGTTTTTCTCACCCCCCAGCTGCTAACTCTGTACAAGGGCCTTATCCGTCCATGTATGGAGTATGCTTCACATGTCTGGGGGGGTTCCACTCATACTGCTCTTCTAGACAGGGTGGAATCAAAAGCTTTTCGTCTCATCAACTCCTCTCCTCTAACTGACTGTCTTCAGCCTCTCTCTCATCGCCGCAATGTTGCATATCTAGCTGTCTTCTACCGCTATTTTCATGCTAACTGTTCTTCTGATCTTGCTAACTGCATGCCTCCCCTCCTCCCGCGGCCTCGCTGCACAAGACTTTCTTCTTTCTCTCACCCCTATTCTGTCCACCTCTCTAACGCAAGAGTTAACCAGTATTCTCAATCATTCATCCCTTTCTCTGGTAAACTCTGGAACTCCCTGCCTGCGTCTGTATTTCCACCTTCCTATGACTTGAATTCCTTCAAGAGGGAGGTTTCAAGACACTTATCCATCAATTTTTGACCACTGCTTTGACCCTTTTATGGGACTGGCATTTCAGTGGGCATTTTTTTTTTTTTTTTTAGGTGAGAGGTATACAGCACAGATTAATTTATTTTGAGAGTGACTCTGTAGTCGTAGTCAGATGGTAGAAAACTCGAAAGATTCAAGAGCATGAGCACGAGAGCAGGTTAAGTCGTTGCGGACATAAACGTAACACCCAACTATGGATTGAAAGTGAGGATAGAGAAAGTAAGACGGAACAGAGAAGGGGTTGCTGTCATTTGCCTCAGACACCTATGTTTCAGTGAGAATAAGATGAGGTTCAGTAGAGAAGTGTTCTACAGATTGAAAATTAGATCTAAGAGCGCGAATGTTACAGAAATTAATGAAAAAAAAAGTTGAGCGGGGTTGTCAAGACACTTAAGGTCGATACCAGAAGAGCAGTCTGACATGGGGATATTTATGCTCCCCTCTCGAGATGGGGATTCCGAAGCTGGTGCAGGAGTCGCCATGATAATTTTGAATTTTGAGTAAAGGGTGTGTGTGTAATTAAGTGCTTGTAGTTTTGTGTGAAGGGAGAGAGGTGTTGGGGAATAGGATATACGATGAAGAACGCATTTTCGGGAACAGCATTGTGACCAGTAAACATAACAAAAGCCATTTATCTACCATATTTCCTAATATATAACAAATGGAAATAGTCAATGAGATTGGACAATAATGTGTTGCCAACAAGAAATTCTTTCCAGGCGGTATAACCACTACATTAGCCGAAGGAAAGGGGAAATCGACGGTACACGAGATTCGCCTGAAAAAAAAATAAAAAGAGAGAGAGAGAGAGAGAGAGAGAGAGAGAGAGAGAGAGAGAGAGAGAGAGAGAGAGAGAGAGAGAGAGAGAGAGAGAAAGAAAAAAAAATCGTTCTCAGGTATTGTTTTTTGGAGATAATTCACGACACTATTGATGAAGCTCTCGAGTTTAGGGGCTAGAAAAATTATGTTACAAGATTCACTTCTGGAGGGGAAAAGCTGACACCGCATACTTCAACCGTCGACAGCAATGTGCCACAGGTATTGTAGAGTTCTTTTTTGGACAGAATTGTAAAGTCATCAACAATATATGTGGGTATACAATGTTCTATAAAGATAGAGAAAACAGGAGAGGAGGAGGTGTCGCGTTATACGTTAGGGACACATTACAGTGCTGTATGAACAATAGAATTAAAACAGATAACAAAGCAGAGTCGATATGGGTAGATATTAAGGAAGGATCGCAGTCAGTAGTACTAGGGGTAGTTTACAGACCACCGACCAGTACAGAGGAAAATAACACCTCACTGTGGCAGGAATTAAATAGAGCAGGCAGGTGCAGCCAGGTATGTGTGGTAGGAGATTTTAATTTTAGGAATATCGACTGGAGTCTGATTGTGGGTAACAAGGAAGCAGAGGAATTCCTTAAGGTAATTCAGGATAATTTTTTAAAACAGGTAGTCGTAGAACCCACAAGGGGGAATAATATTCTAGATTTAATTCTTACTAACAGGGAGGAAGCAGTCACGCAGGTAGA
This sequence comes from Scylla paramamosain, assembly GCF_035594125.1. NCBI lineage: Eukaryota > Metazoa > Arthropoda > Malacostraca > Decapoda > Portunidae > Scylla > Scylla paramamosain. The sequence goes on along the minus strand of NC_087166.1, from coordinate 20,185,662 downwards.
GGTTGGAGGACAGCTAGGTAACAGTGACCATAGGGAAATTAGGTACAATCTAGAATGGGAAGAAACTGTTAGAAATAAAAACACTAGTAAAATACCTGACTTTAGGAGAGCAGATTTTGAAGAATTAAAAAGGTACCTCCAAGGAGTGGACTGGCAAAGGATGCAGGGTGAGGTCAGGTCAGGGACGGAGTTCAGAGAGATAAGGCAGGATGAGGGAGGTGAGGTGAGGCTCCAGAAGGGAGGAGGAAAGAGGAAGGGGGGAGATAGGTGTGAGTATGTTGGAATGTCAGGTCATGGTGAAATGAGAGAGGTAAGGTCGAGGCGAGTTGATGAGGGAGGGGAGAGGATGGTAGGGAACGAGATGAGGGGTTTAGGTGAAGTAAATGTAGATGAATTGTATAAATATTTCGTAGATAAAGTTCATACAGGTCAATTAGCAAATATCCCATATAAAACAATAAGATCACAAAAAAATGACCCTAAATGGATGACTGCTAGGTTAAAGCATTATATAGGGCGTAAGAGAAGTGTATATAAGAGATTAAAGGCAGGTGAGGAAGTTTTAAGGACACAGTATAATGAATTAGTTAGAACAGTCAGGAAGTTAACGAGGAAAGCTAAGGACAATTATGAATTAAAGGTAGCCAGCCAGGCGAAGACGGACCCCAAGGGATTTTATCAGGTATACAGGACGAAAAATAAGGATACTGTAGGTCCATTAAAGGCAGCAGATGGGGAGCTGGTTAGTTCTGGGGAGGAGATTAGTAAACTTCTGAATGATTATTTTTTAACTGTCTTCACTCAGGAAAACATGCAGGATATGCCAGATAGTGAACAGGTGTTTAGAGCAGATGAGTATGAGAAGCTGACGGATATTTCCATAACTAGGGAGATAGTGGAGCAGGAGATAGATAGGCTAAAAAAATTCAAGTCACCAGGACCTGATGAAATATATCCCAGAGTACTGAAGGAATGTAAAAAGATTATTAGTGAGCCGTTAGTTTCTGTCTTTAGGAAATCACTGGAGTCGGGTGAGGTACCAGTAATGTGGAGGCAGGCTAATGTAGTACCCATCTTTAAGAAAGGGGATAAAACTTTAGCGTCTAATTATAGACCTGTCAGCTTAACTTCAGTTGTAGGTAAAATGTTAGAGTCAATAATAGCCAGGAACATTAGGGAACATTTAGACAAACATAACTTGATAAATCAGTCACAGCATGGCTTCACGAAGGGGAAGTCTTGCCTGACAAACTTGTTAAGTTTTTACAGTAAGGTGTACGAGGCAGTAGATAATGGTGATAGTTATGATATCTTATATCTGGACTTTAGTAAAGCATTCGACAAGGTGCCCCATCAAAGGCTCCTGAGAAAGGTTAGGGCGCACGGGATAGATGGGAAGGTGTTAGGTTGGATAGGGTCATGGCTTGGTAACAGGCGACAGAGAGTGCTAATAAACGGCTCGAAATCCGAGTGGGGTCATGTCATTAGTGGGGTGCCACAGGGATCAGTATTAGGGCCATTATTATTTCTAATATATATCAATGACTTGGATAGTGGAATTAGTAGCGATGTTAGTAAATTTGCGGATGACACAAAGATAGGTAGATTAATTAGGTCAGAAGCGGATGCCATCGCCTTGCAGACAGACTTAGATAGAATGAATGAATGGACGGATAGATGGCAAATGCAATTTAATATCAATAAATGCAAAGTGCTTAGCGTAGGTAGAGGAAACCCACACAATAGGTACACATTAAACACCCAAACTCTGGTAGGTACAGGGTACGAGAAAGATTTAGGAGTTATAGTTAGCTCTGAACTCCGTCTAGGGAAACAATGCATAGAAGCCAGAAACAAGGCAAATAGGGTACTAGGATTCATTTATAGGAGTGTTAAAAGTAGAAGGCCGGAAGTAATATTAAAGTTATACTTGGCGCTGGTCAGACCTCATCTAGACTACGCTGTGCAGTTCTGGTCCCCACATTACAGGAAAGATATAGGTCTATTAGAATCAGTACAGAGGAGAATGACTAAAAGGATCCAGGGGATGAGGAGTATTCCTTACGAAGCGAGGTTGAAGCGGTTAAATTTACATTCTCTAGAGAGACGTAGGTTAAGAGGGGACCTGATAGAAGTCTTTAAGTGGTATAGGGGTTATAACAAGGGAGATGTAAGCAAAATTCTTAGGATCAGCAACCAAGGTAGAACAAGAAATAACGGGTTCAAGCTTGAAAAATTTAGGTTTAGGAAGGAGATAGGAAAAAATTGGTTCTCAAATAGAGTGGTAGATGAGTGGAACGGACTCAGTAATCATGTAGTTAGTGCCAGGACACTAGAGAGCTTTAAGAGAAGATTAGACAAGTTTATGGATGGGGATAACAGATGGAAATAGGTAGGAGTGTTTCATACAGGGACTGCCACGTGTAAGCCTGGTCGCTTCTTGCAGCTTCCCTTATTTCTTATGTTCTTATGTTCTTATGTTCTTATGTTCTTAAATAATTCGCTGCCAGTGGAGGATTAACCACCTCCTCACCAACATTCCGAATTATGTTCCACACTTGAGTAAGAGGGTGTGTGCATTTAGTGTGGGCAAATGCCTGCCTCGATTTTCGTTTTTCTTTTAAGATTCGCCATGTATGCGCTCACGCTTTTCGAAACGTCTCATAAAAATGAGGGTTCCCATAACGGTAATGTGGTCAAATGATCTCATTACACTTCACCTGCACCATAGAATATGCAGATATCCATCAGGGAAAAGTCTCTCTCTCTCTCTCTCTCTCTCTCTCTCTCTCTCTCTCTCTCTCTCTCTCTCTCTCTCTCTCTCTCTCTCTCTCCACGACCGCACGAGCTGCTTACCCTGCACAGGGGTCTTATCCGCCAATGTTGTTGGGTTCCACTTGTAGTGTTCTGCTCAGGATGATAAAAAAAAAAAATATATATTTCCTGTCTTCTAATGACTTTCTACAGCCTCTCTCTTCGCGGGATTGTTGAATATCTTGATATTGTTTACATTTATTTTTATCCTAACTGTTCTTCTGATCTTGCTAACTACTACTTTTCTCCTGCGCCTTCGCTGCACAAAACTTTCTTTCTTTGACTCCTTTTCTCCCCATTTCTCAAAAACAAGATTTAACCAGTATTCCCATTCTTTCATCCCTATTCCTTGTAAACTCTGAAACTTCCTACCTGTTTAATTAATTATTTTATTGGTCTTTTATTCTTTCTTTTCTTTTCTTTTATTTATTTATTTATATTTCTAGTATTAAATAATTATGATTACTTATTTTCATTTCAAGTACAATAATGGAGCTGAAACGTTCCCATCGCACCACCGACCTAGCACAACGACACAGATTTGTGAGTCTGTGGGTGGGCGGGAACTCAGCTCGCGCCATCGCTCAACAAACAGGGGCAAGCGCCACTACCGTTTGCAGATGGATCAGGAGATGGAGAAATGAAGGTCATGTGAGCCTTAGACACCGGAAAGGGAGAATTAGAGAGAATGCAAAATGGAACAGTTTTTTCACGACGTACAGCCGCCCCCTGTGCCGCGGCGCCACCTACTTACATGTGGCATCTTTGTTGCCCGCAGCTGATGGACCAGTGTTTGGGAATGAGCCTTTGGTTTTACGAGAAACAGGAACATTCGTACATACTTCCTTCTTATTCACTGCTTTGCCTAAACCGACTTTTTAATGTTAAAGATGGATTGGGCTTCTAGAACTTGTTTTTTATATTTGTTTGTTTTATGAACGAGTTGCTTATTAAAAAGCAAGAAACCCAATTAATAGGTATATCAAAGTGTCTACATATATGCATATACAAAACTCATAATAAAGACATGTTTTTCATGTTCAGTTTTTGAATCAGCCTAATTGAGATAACAATTTCAAAGATGTTCCATCAGATATAATTACCAAATATCCGATCATCTACCGTATAGTATTTATTTTCATGTAGCATTTCATTAAATCAGATCACACTGAAAGAAAGAGAGAGAGAGAGAGAGAGAGAGAGAGAGAGAGAGAGAGAGAGAGAGAGAGAGAGAGAGAGAGAGAGAGAGAGAGAGAGAGAGGAGAGGAGAGGAGAGGAGAGGGGAGAGGGAGAGGGAGAGAGAGAGAGAGAGAGAGAGAGAGAGAGAGAGAGAGAGAGAGAGAGAGAGAGAGAGAGAGAGAGAGAGAGAGAGAGAGAGAGAGAGAGAGAGAGAGAGAGAGAGAGAGAGAGAGAGAGAGAGAGAGAGAGAGAGAGAGAGAGAGAGAGTCATCAGTTTAGAACAAGACATAATAAAGTAGGTAACAGGACGTATGTCCAAGATGGTCAGGAATACGAGTAGGGTATTGCACCAATTACTCTAGGTCGTGGAGGCTAGCAAAGTTGTAGGCTAGTTCACCAGGATGGTCAGTGAAGGAAGAGGAAAGCCAAAGCTGGTGGTGAACAAATCTCCAAGAATAGAGATCTTCGCAAAAGGAAAAGGAATCAAAATATGCTCCACTTAGGAAGTCATGGAGTCAGAGAATTTCTTATAGTTAGAGGAGTGAGGTGAGAGATATACAGCACAGATAAATTTAGTTTGAGAGTGACTCTGTAGTCGTAGCCAGATGGTGGAAAACTCGGAAGATTCAAGAGCGTGGACACGAGAGTAGGTTAAGTCGCTGCGCACATAAACGCAACATCCAGCTTTGGATTGAAAATGAGGATAGAAAGTAGGAAGAAACAGGAAAGGGGGTATTGTCAGTTGCCCCAAACACCTGAATTTTAGTGAGAAGATGAGGTTTAGTAGAGGAGAGGTGGTGTCCTACAGATTGAAAATTAGATCTAAGACTACGAATGGAGCAGAAGTTAATAAAGAAAAAGTTGAGGGGTGGTAGTCAGGGTCGATACCAAAAGAGTAGTCCGACCTTTGGACATTTGTGGTCCCTTCCCCAGATCAGGACTCCGAGGCTGGTGTAGGAGTCGCCATGATAATTTAAAATTTTGAGTTAAGGATGTGTGTGTAATTAGGTGTTTGTAGTTTTGTAAGAAGGAAGAGAGTTGTCTTTAAAGGCCAGGCTGTGACCGCCCCTTATTTTATGAGACAAAGGGAAACGTTCAGTGGGGTCACAGCTGAGTTTAATGATAAGTTCAGAGCATCCCTTGATCCGGTGCTTTATACCTCATTGGGAGCAATCATCGTTTCGGCAGGTGCCTACTGCCTCCTCCTCCTATAGTCTGTTCAGAGCAATTAGTCCGTCCAAGCTGGGGCTAGTATGGTGGCTTACCTCTAGCGATTCTGCCAAATCAACCCTCGTACATGGGTCTCTCTCTTTTGTTTCTCATCCGGGTGCTATTTCAAAGTGATATTTTATGTATTCTGTATATAGTAAAGGAAGCTACATAGTACAATGAGCGTCTATGTTTAGGATTATAACTACGATTTGTATAAATTATATGAAGTGGCAAATATTTTTTTCCCACGTGCCACGTTGTCCTGGTAGTATTAGTGGTGGTGGTGGTGATGGTGGTGGTGGGGTATCATGAAAAGGGGTTAGCACTCCCTCGCAGGCGTGTGTGTGTGTGTGTGTGTGTGTTGAAGGAGGAGGAAGAGGAGCAGTGGGAAAGGGATTTTGATGGAAGTTACAACTCCGACTCGCTCGCGTTGCAGGGTCCTGCATGGCAGGGAAGTGAAAATGGTTTACTACGTCAACAAGTAATTTATGAGAAAGCTTGTAATGGATTCCTTATCCCACCTTCAAAAGCAACTGCATGGGCTGCAAAAGCCACTAACGTTTCCGAGAAAACTGTTCAAAGAATCTACTCGAAACGAGCCCGGGCATCACCAGAAAGGACAGTCTTTTTGTCATCAAAGAGGAGATATTCTGCACCTGTCACCACTCTACACGACTTTAATAATTGTGTTGCAAGAAGAACAGTCTTGGCATTTAAGAAGCATCAAGTTCCGACTCTGCTAAAAATTCAAGAAGTAAAGGAAAAAATACCCTTCAATAGCTGCAAAACCTCCCTTCACAAGATTGAAAATGATAATAAATGAATACTACATAAGTATAATATATATATATATATATATATATATATATATATATATATATATATATATATATATATATATATATATATATATATATATATATATATATATATATATATATATATATATATATATATATATATATATATATACTCGTATATATATATATATATATATATATATATATATATATATATATATATATATATATATATATATATATATATATATATATATATATATATATATATATATATATATATATATATATATATATGGGGAGAGAGAGAGAGAGAGAGAGAGAGAGAGAGAGAGAGAGAGAGAGAGAGAGAGAGAGGAGAGAGAGAGAGAGAGAGAGAGAATATTGTTACAACCACAGTTCCCAACCCCTTCCCAAAGCTGCCGCACCTGGCCTAGCTTCCCTGAACCTCCTCCTATGTGGTCTCAGTGCAGGGCTGAAATACGGGTGTACAGGGTCCCATGTGACTCCTGCACCCTTTCACAATGGTTATAACGCCAGATCACATTAAGGCTAGTGCCACGACTAACTCTTATCCCGCCCCAGTCTCTGTCAGATATTAGTGCTTGTATGTCTACTCCGTCTAAGTGCTAGGTAGTGACGGACCGTGGGAAAGCGCGCCCAACACTCACCCTGCTGCTACAGGGAGAGGGTACGAGGAAGGGGTGGGAGTGGCGACACACATACATACGTACACCTGCCCACACTCTGCTCCCCGCGCACGAACAAAACACTTTACTTCTGAAAATTCTAATGGTCAAACTAGTGGGGCTCAATGAATACTGATTACTTTATCGTCAAGAGCAACTTTTCTACTAAATATTGAAAGAGAATAGAATTGAATGGAAAAAAAAAAAGAAGCAAGGAATTTTACGTGGGGAATATGAGTGATTGCGCAAATAAATATCAGTCTAGAAGCTTGAGGATGGGTAGCTTCGTGTCCTGGACACGTCCAAGTCTCGTCCTCAACATTTCTCTCTTCTCTCTCTCTCTCCCTCTTTCATTTGTCTTTCCTCAATCGTTCTTACAACTTACTTCATTTTATATCGCATTATCTCGCTTCGCACAACACGCCCCCTCATAAACAAAAATCTTCGAAAGATATATAAAAGCTTGCGAAAATTTTAGGAACAAATTCCACATCTACACAGAACTCATTGGGCACATCAGCAGATTCAAACAAGGGGCGTATACTCAATAAAATAAAATAAAAAACATCAAGGATTACTACAGTGATGAAATAATTAAATATTATATAACTGAACACAACAGGGTTCCCACTTGGCCCTCTAACTCGAACTGCCGTTTCGTCTTCCTTTCTTTCTTTCTTTTTTTTTCTGGTATTTTTCTGGTTTCTGGTATTACGCCCGGACCTATGGTCTTCATGGCTATACTGGTGTGCAAGCTTTCTTCTGCAGGTTATCTTAGTCATCTCTTTTCTCCAGCAGCTACGGCTGCTCCAGCGTCTCCTGTGACTCTGGCCACTTCTCCGTCTCCGTCTTCTCTGTTCTCTGCCTTCTCTACTTCTACACCAACTATTACCTCTCCTCCTACGTTCACTACACACCCTGCCACTTCTGCATCTTCTCCACACCATCCTAACTTCAGAGCCATCATGCAACAATGACATCCCTGCCTACTTGCAGCACACAGTGAGCCCAACAGGAACCGTAGTCTCCTCATGCATCATCATCACGACAGGGCCAGGCAAAATACTTCTCGGCCAAACAAAACTCTCCCTCGGGCCTTTACTGCCCACACCATTACTCCCGCCTGCCCGCTACTACAGACTCCGTGCAACACCTATATAATTGACAAAATAAAACTACCACTTCAGAAACAAAGTACTTCTTCCCGGATTTGACACAACCAAGCCTGCATCTCACTGTCAGATGCAACACTATTATTACTCAGCATTTCTCTGCCGGCCCCTTGATGACACAGGTATCTCCACAGTGAGCTAACGGCAGCTCCTTTACAGAACACAGCACACCCATCACACCTCGCACACGGAGCCAAACAGACACACGTGGCCTTCACAAAGCAACAATCCCTGACTCCAACATGAGCCCGGCCAACGTATCCCTGTGCCAGCCCCACTGGTCCCAGCAACTGCTCCCATGTGCCAGCCTCTCTTATCACACCCGATACCTTGTCGCTTCGAAGAAGTCGACATCCATCATCAAACACTACACTTTTAGGGCCCAGCACCTGACAAGTACTAACATCTTGGCCAAACAAAGCGCGGCGGCGTAACACTCACGTCAATAACATCATAATAACTCGTTCCGGAATGATGAGTCGGGCGAGCAACATCACAAACAATCCCCACACCAGGGAAAACAACACCGGCCATAACACAACTGTGAGAAGCACCAGATAAGAGGTCATCAGGCTTGCCAGCCTGACACGCGCGGTTACGTCCAACAAACGTGGCCGCATCCGACCATCAAACCCGCGCCAAACAATCCCGAGTCAACCTGACTCCACAACGGCTAAGCACCATGTCGCTACGTGCTTCCAGTACCCATGCCTCCTTAACTGTGGATGGCACATCAAAATGGAGAAACAAACCTCCGTCTTCCTCTCTACACCGGCTATTCAAAGTATTGTTACTCCTGCAAACACTACCCGACCCTCTACTTCTTTGCCATCCACTCCTGCCTTGACAAGTAGTGGGGAGACACATAAATGAGGAACAGAAGCTAACTTAATTACACTGACAGTTGTAGACACAGCTGCCAGCATGGGTGGCTCACCACGTGAGGAAACACCCACCGTGTCTGGTCCCGGGCAGGGCAGCAATCTGCTCCCCGCCTCCGGTGCACCATCCCGCAGGGAAGGAAACTCCTGCCTCCCCAGCAAAGTCAGGAGTCTTCCCGCCCTCGGCAGCGACCCTGACAAACCAGACACAACTAGCTGTGGTCTATACTGAGTACCGGCGCCTACTACCTCAACACCAAGTGACGGCACCACCTGAGTACCACTTCTGAGAGGTTCCTCAGGGTGAGGCAAGTCATCAAGCAAACAATCCAAACTCATCACTCATCCATACCTCCGTGGTGGGATGTATGGCGGTGGGCCAGCACATGATCATCCGCCCATGTAGCCGCCTCCTTAAGGCTTTTCAATCTTTACTCGCGGAGCAGCTGTACTAACTCCTTCTCGTCCAAGTTAATGAACTGCTCTACTAACATGAACTCCTTTAACTCGCGGTAGGAGGTGGCCTGCTCGCTAGCAATCCACTTTTCAAATGTCTCCCCCAGATAGCGAGCACACGCAAGATATGAGTCACTGGGCCTTTTCTTACCTCCGCGGAACGGCAGCCTATACGCCTCTGGCTGCATCTCATACGCTCTCAGGATCTGCCTTAAACTCCTCGTAATCCTCCAGACCTCTACTGACATCCTATCATAAACGATCAAATCCTATCATCCTATCATTTCATCGAACTAGGGAATCAACATCAAATTCTTCACCATCTGCTTTTCTACTGTATCCTCCTTAACTCCTTCTCCTCTCTTCAAGCCAGGTGAATTGACTTCAGTCCTAGTCTTCTCCAAGTCAAATATTCTATTATTTTCGGCCTCCTGCCTCTCATACATCTTCGCCTCAAGTAATCTCATTTCCTTCCCTTGCTCAAGTAATCTGGCCTTCTCCTCGGCCTCAAGCCTCTTAGCTTCCTTTTCGGCTTCAAGCCTCCTGGCTTCTCTAGCCTTCTCAATCCACAGTCTCCTTTCCACAGCTTCTGCTTCCAGCTCTATTCTCCTCATCTCCAATTTAAATCTCAGTTCCTCAGACATGCCTTCGTTTTGGGAGAAGCCACCAAGGCTGCGGGCAGGGCTAACACGTCCGTGGACGCTATGTGTGGGACTAAGTGTCCTCACTCCGAACTTTGCCAAATCTACACTGCCGCTCCCAGCAGAGGCAGGGGACTCAGGTCGTAAGTAACCCGGCCTAACAGCCTTGCCCTTCATGGCTAACACTGAATGTGGGCACACACAAGACAACAAAACAAACAACAAACTGTCTCCGCCACGTGGCGACGAAGCTTCCAGCTGTCTTGGCGAGGTCGCTAATTTCTGTTATTATCACATTTTCCAGCCCCTTCACAAAGCTACTGCACCTGGACTAGCTTCCCAAAGCCACCTCCTATGTGGACTCAGTGCAGGGCTCAAATACAGGTGTACAAGATCCCTTGAGACTCTTGCACGTTTTCACAATGGTCGTAACACCAGGTCACACCTTGGTCAGTGTCCCTCCTACATGAAAAAAAAAAAAAATGAGGTCGTCAGTCTTGTTTACTAACCTAAAGACAAGGGAAATACTTTAACAACAATTAACTCCCAGAGCTGTGAAAGGATCGACAACCCCGTCTAGGAAGAAACAATTATAACATACAATAACACGTATATGGTCGTGGTATAACACTTCGCTGGACAATCACCCTCTGTAATAAATCCACCCACTGCCCAACAGCGTGTTATAGTTTAAAGCAAAGTAGTGTTGCTTGTTGCCTCCCTAATGGCGGGCCAGGAACTGAGAAGGGAGTAAATTTCACTGCACAGCTAATAACTTAAGTCCTCTACAGGTGAACGAACTGCCTCAGCCAACATTACCATTTAACACAAAACAAGCTCACTAACAAGAAACATCACTACAAACAAGTGCCCACGAACACACAGGGGGGTAATTCACCACTCACTATGCAAGAGCTCGGCCTGCATACCCACGCAGCCGGGTATGGAGTGTGTTATACAGACCTACCCTCTCTGCCAGACTACTTTGGAGACTCCTATTCTTTATAAGTAGCCTAGGGCGTACGGCCGGTAATAATTCACTTATCCCCTTAAAACAACTGACCTGACTAACTCTTATCCTGCCTCAGTCTCCATCAGATATTAGTGCTCGTCTCAACATATCTGCTCCTTCTAAGAGCTAGTTAGCGGAAAGCGGACTGCGGAAAGCGCGCCCAACACTCTCTGCTCCTACAGGGAAGGGGTACAAGGAATGGTGGTGGGCGAGGAGTAGCGACACACATACATACGTACACCCACCACACTCAGTTCCCCACGCTCGAACAAAACAGCTTACTTCTGAAAATTCATAAAAAAAAAAATAAAAAAAAATAAAAAATAAAAAATAAATAAATAAATAAAATGACAAAACTAGGGAGGCTAGACGAATACTGATTACTTTAATGTCAAGAGTAACCCTTCTACTAAATACTGAATGAGACGCGATAAATACGGATAAACATCATTCTATCATTCTATCATTCTAGATATTTATCCGGCTGGGTAGCTCAGTGTCCGGGACACGTCCAAGTCTTGTCCCCAACCTGTCTCTGTTCTCTCTGTATGCTTTTGTTACTTGTTCTTACTAATTTCTTCATCTCATATCGCATTATCTCGCCGCACACAACTATATATATATATATATATATATATATATATATATATATATATATATATATATATATATATATATATATATATATATATATATATATATATATATATATATATATATATATATATATATATATATATATATATATATATATATATATATATATATATATATATATATATATATATATATATATATATATATATATATATATATATATATATATATATATATATATATATATATATATATATATATATATATATATATATATATATATATATATATATATATATATATATATATATATATATATATATATATATATATATATATATATATATATATATGTTACAGTCAATACCTGAATCCAGACAATTTGTAAAGTGACTTATTTTTTCAGGCAATTTGTGAACTGCCTGGTTAGGTTAGGTTAGGTTAGGTTAGGTTAGGTTAGGTTAGGTTAGGTTAGGTTAGGTTAGGTTAGGTTATAACCTAACCTAACCTACAGTAACCTAACCTAACCTAACCTAACCTAACCTAACCTAACCTAACCTAACCTAACCTAACCTAACCTAACCAGGCAGTTCACAAATTGCCTGAAAAAATAAGTCACTTTACAAATTGTCTGGATTCAGGTATTGACTGTAACATATATATATATATATATATATATATATATATATATATATATATATATATATATATATATATATATATATATATATATATATATATAAATGTATGTATGTATATATAGTCAAATATATAGAAATCTTTCTATATATCAGTATTCTCAATCATATATAAATATATATATATATATATATATATATATATATATATATATATATATATATATATATATATATATATATATATATATATATATATATATATATATATATATATATATATATATATTTATTTATTTATTTATTTATTTATTTATTTTTTATTTTTTTTCTTATGCAGGAGGGACACATTTTTCTTATACAGGAGGCATTTTGTTGCCAAGGGCAACAAAAAATCCCCCCCCCCCAAAAAAAAACACAGAGATGCTTGTCCAAGAAAACGGTCCAAACCGGTAGTAAAAAATTGAAGGATAATTGTCTTAAAACCTCCCTCTTGAAGGAATTCAAGTTATAGGAAGGTGGAGATACAGAAGCAGGCAGGGAGTTCCAGAGTTTACCAGAGAAAGGGACGAATGATTGAGAATACTGATTAACAATATCATTAGATTGGTATACTGAATAGGGGTGAGAGAAAGATTTCTTCTTTCTCTCATCCCTATTCTGTCCATCTGTCTTGTCCCGCGAGGCTGCGGGAGGAGGGGAGGCATGCAGTTAGTAAGATCAGAAGAGCAGTTAGCATGAAAAAAGCGGTAGAAGATACTTAGAGATGCAACACTGCGGAGAGGAGAAAGAGGGTGAAGACAGTCAGTTAGAGGAAAGGAGATGATGAGACGCAAAGCTTTTGATTCCACCCTGTCTAGAAGAGCAGTATGAGTGGAACCAACAAGACATATGAAGCATACTCCATACATGGACGGATAAGGCTCTTGTACAGAGTTAGCAGCTGAGGGGGGAGGGGGTGACAAAAACTGGCGGAGACGTCTCAGAACACCTAATTTCATAAAAGTTATTTTAGCTAGAGATGAGAAGAAGCTAGAGAAGGATAGAAGCCGTAGGAAGGCAGTTTGGAAATCAAAGCTTTGTGCCAGACTCTATCAAAAGCTTTTGATATATCCAAGGCAACTGTAAAAGTTTTACCAAAATCTCTAAAAGACTCAGTAAGGAAAGCCAGATCACCAGTAGAGTGGCCTTGACGGAACCTATACTGGCGATCAGATGGAAGGTTGTGATGTGATAGATGTTTTAGAATCTTCCTGTTGAGGATATATTTAAAAACTTTAGCTAGGCAAAAAATTAAAGTAATAGGACGGTAGTTTGAGGGATTAAAACGGTCACCCTTTTCAGGAACAGGCTGAATGTTCCTTCCAGTAAGAAGGAAAGGTAGATGTTGACAGACAGAGTTGAAAGAGTTTGACTAGGCAAGGTGCAAGCACGGAGGTACAGTTTCGGAAAACAATAGGAGGGACCCCCATCAGGTCCATAAGCCTTCCGAGCGTTTAGGCCAGCGAGGGCATGGAGGGCATGTGATAGCAGTGGTGCCATTTGGTTGAAATAAAGGAGGGAAAGAAGAAGAAGGAAAGTTATTGGAGATATTTTTGGCTAGATGCCAGAAGCCAAGAGGGGAGTTGGAGCTTGAGAGATTTTGACACTTTCTGTTAATGAAGGAGCTTTTGGCTAGTTGGAGAACAGATTTAGCATGGTTCCAGGCAGAAATATAAAGTGCATGAGATTCTGGTGATGGAAGGCTTAAGTACCTTTTGTGGACCACCTCTCTATCATGTATAGCAAGAGAACAAGCTATGGTAAGCCAAGGTTTGGAAGGCTTAGGTCGAGAAAAAGAGTGAGGAATGTACGCCTCCATGCCAAACGCTATCACCTGTGTTATGCGCTAGGCACACAAAGACAGGTCTCTGACACAGAAGCAGTAGTCATTCCATGGAAAATCAGCAAAATATCTCTCCAGGTCCCCCAACTAGCAGAGACAGAACGCCAGAGGCACCTTCGTTTAGGGGGATCATGAGGAGGGATTGGAGCGATAGGACAAGATACAGATAAGAGATTGTGATCGGAAGAGCCTGACGGAGAAGAAAGGGTGATAGCATAAGCAGAAGGATTAGAGGTCAGGAAAAGGTCAAGAATGTTGGGCATATCTCCAAGACGGTCAGGAATACGAGTAGGGTGTTGCACCGATTGCTGTAGGTCGTGAAGGACAGCAAAGTTGAAGTCTAGTTCACCAGGATTGTCAGTAAAGGGAGAAGAAAGCCAAAGCTGATGGTAAACATTGAAGTCTCCAAGAATGGAGATCTCTGCAAAAGGGAAGAGTCAGAACCTGCTCCACTTTGGAAGTTAAGCAGTCACAGAATTTCTTAGGAGGAGTTAGGTGAGAGGTATACAGCACAGATGAATTTAGTTTGAGAGTGACTCTCTAGTCGTAGCCAAATGGTGGAAAACTCGAAAGATTCAAGGATAAGGTTTAGAAGATGAGAAGTGGTGTTCTACAGATTCAAAATTAGACCTTAGACCGCAAATGTTGCAGAAGTTAATGAAGAAGAATTTGATGGGGATGTCAAGACACTTAAGGTCATTATCAGTAGGGCAGTCAGACCATTGAACATTTGTGGCCCCCTCCCCAGATGGGCACTATGGGGCTGGTGTAGGAATCGCCAGGATAATTTTGAGTTTTTGAGTGAAGGGCGTGTGTGGTATTAGGTGCTTGTAGTTTTATGTGGAGGAAGAGAGTTTTCTTTAGAGGGCAGGCTGTGATTGCCCCCTTGTGTTGTGACACACAAAGGGAAACGTTCAGTGAGGTCACAGCTGGGTTTAATGATAAGTTCACAACACCCCGTGATTCAGTGCTTTAGACCTCAATGGGAGTAATTATCGTTTCGACAGATGCCTACTGCTTCCTCCTGGAGGCAGTATATATATATATATATATATATATATATATATATATATATATATATATATATATATATATATATATATATATATATATATATATATATATATATATATATATATATATATATATATATATATATATATATATATATATATGTATATATATGTATATATATACAATGCATAGAAGCCAGAAACAAGGCAAATAGGGTACTAGGATTCATTTTTAGGAGTGTTAAAAGTAGAAGGCCGGAGGTAATATTAAAGTTATACTTGGCGCTGGTCAGACCTCATCTAGACTACGCTGTGCAGTTCTGGTCCCCACATTACAGGAAAGATATAGGTCTATTAGAATCAGTACAGAGGAGAATGACTAAAAGGATACAGGGGATGAGGAGTATTCCTTACGAAGCGAGGTTGAAGCGGTTAAATTTACATTCTCTAGAGAGACGTAGGTTAAGAGGGGACCTGATAGAGGTCTTTAAGTGGTATAAGGGTTATAACAAGGGAGATGTAAGCAAAATTCTTAGGATCAGCAACCAGGGTAGAACAAGAAATAACGGGTTCAAGCTTGAAAAATTTAGGTTTAGGAAGGAGATAGGAAAAAATTGGTTCTCGAATAGAGTGGTAGATGAGTGGAACGGACTCAGTAATCATGTAGTTAGTGCTAGGACACTAGAGAGCTTTAAGAGAAGATTAGACAAGTTTATGGATGGGGATGATAGGTGGAAATAGGTAGGAGTGTTTCATACAGGGACTGCCACGTGTAAGCCTGGTCGCTTCTTGCAGCTTCCCTTATTTCTTATGTTCTTATGTTCTTATATATATATATATATATATATATATATATATATATATATATATATATATATATATATATATATATATATATATATATATATATATATATATATATATATATATATATATATATATATATATATATATATATATATATATATATATATATATATATATATATATATATATATATATATATATATATATATATATATATATACTGCCTCCAGGAGGAAGCAGTAGGCATCTGTCGAAACGATAATTACTATATATATATATATATATATATATATATATATATATATATATATATATATATATATATATATATATATATATATATATATATATATATATATATATATATATACGAGTATATACTGCCTCCAGGAGGAAGCAGTAGGCATCTGTCGAAACGATAATTACTATATATATACATATATATATATATATATATATATATATATATATATATATATATATATATATATATATATATATATATATATATATATATATATATATATATATATATATATATATATATATATATATATATATATATATATATATATATATATATATATATATATATATATATATATATATATATATATATATATATATATATATATATATATATATATATATATATATATATATATATATATATATATATATATATATATATATATATATATATATATATATATATATATATATATATATATATATATATATATATATATATATATATATATATATATATATATATATATATATATATATATATATATATATATATATATATATATATATATATATATATATATATATATATATATATATATATATATATATATATATATATATATATATATATATATATATATATATATATATATATATATATATATATATATATATATATATATATATATATATATATATATATATATATATATATATATATATATATATGTATATATGTAGTAATTATCGTTTCGACAGATGCCTACTGCTTCCTCCTGGAGGCAGTATATATATATATATATATATATATATATATATATATATATATATATATATATATATATATATATATATATATATATATATATATATATATATATATATATATATATATATATATATATATATATATATATATATATATATATATATATATATATATATATATATATATATATATATATATACTCCCAGTGAGGTCTAAAGCACTGGATCAGGGTGTGCTGTGAACCTATTTTCAAACCCACCTCTGACTTTACTGAATTTTCCCTTTATGTCTCACAACACAAGGGAGCAGTCGCAGCTTTCCCTCTAAAGACAACTCTCTTCCTTCACACGAAACTTTAAGGACCTAATTACACACACAACCTTCACTCAAAATTAAAAATCATCATGGCGACTCTTACACCAGCCTCGAAATCTACATTTCGGGGAGGGGACCACAAGTGTCTGGAGGTCGGACTCCTCTTCTAGTACCGGCCCTAAATGTCTTGACATCCACCTCAATTTCTTCAATAACTTCTGCAGCATTCACGGTCTTATATCTAAATTTTAATCTGTAGAACACCACCTTTCCTCTACTAAACCTTATCTTCTTTTCCTCACTGAAACTCAGGTGTCTTAGGCAACTGAGTGGCCCCTTTTGTGTTCTCTCCTACTTTCTTTATCCTCATTTTCAATTCAAAGCTGGATGTTGCGTGTATGAGCGTAACGATTTAACCTGCTCTCGTGCCCACGCTGTTGAATCTTCCGAGTTTTCCACCATCTGGCTACGACTACAGAGTCACTCTCAAACTAAATTTATCTGTGCTGTATACCTCTCACCTAACTCCTCTGGCTATAAGAAATTCTCTGACTACTTAACTTCCAAAGTGAAGCACACTCTGATTTTCCTCCCTTTTGCAGAGATCTTCATTCTTAGAGACTTCACTGTTCACCACCAGCTTTGGCCTTCCTCTCCCTTCACTGACATCCTGGTGAACTAGCCTTCAACTTTGCTATCTTCCTAAACCTAGCGTCATGTTATTAGCCGAGTATACCATGAATGGGATCACGTTTTCTTAGTGTCCCCCGTGTTCCGGTTACCTGTCATTCGGGCATTATCTTTATTATTGGTTATAAGTACTGTAAGGCTTATTTACCCATTTTATATCATGTAGTATTATTCTCTCCATAATTTAAGTTATCTATATCTTTGTATGTATAAGGAAGGAAGTATAATTGAGGTAGAAATATGTTGAAAAACGAGGGGAGCTTGAGTGGGCAACATCACATTCTAAGGAGGAGAAGGCAGAGCGCCTTAGGTCGTGAGGTATATCGGAGGGAAGGCGTTTCTCAGGGAAGGA
Source organism: Scylla paramamosain (assembly GCF_035594125.1). NCBI lineage: Eukaryota > Metazoa > Arthropoda > Malacostraca > Decapoda > Portunidae > Scylla > Scylla paramamosain. The sequence goes on along the minus strand of NC_087166.1, from coordinate 20,167,488 downwards.
TCTTGGTGTGGATTGGTGATGGAGTGGTGTGTGGAGGTATTAGTGGTGTAGCGGTATAACCTTGATATCCAGGATCAGGTTAGTGAGTCTTTTGTGGTAACAAGAGCTCTTGTCCGCTGAAATTCGGTTGTTGAGTTGTGCCGGTGACGCTGTTCGAAGGGGTCATAGGTCAAACTGGCAGCCATTTTGTGAGTGGAGGTTGTGGTGTTGACCTTGGAAGCTGGTGTTGTGGTGTATTGGTGATTTTGGGGATGTTATGGTGTTATGGGTAATCTTTGGTGATGATGGTAATCTCCTGTGAGGCTTGAGGAGGTGAAATCCGGGAATTATTGTCTGGGGACACGGTAATGGCGTCTGAGTAAATTCCTGCGGTTGAGGGGAAATATTTCTGTGACTGGTGGAGGTGTAAACGGGTTCTGGTGTTGTGGGAAGTGACAAGAACGTCATGTAGTAACGTGTATTACCTCATGTTGTTTGTGAATCATTATTATTATTAATATATGTGCTTGTAACATAGAATAATCGTGTTTTCTACTCCCCCAACATTGATCTGGTATTATAGGTGATTCCAGGTGTGCTGTGTCAAGGTAAAGGTACAGTGAGAGGGTGTAATTCTGGCGATTTCGGATAGGTCGGGTAGGTACTCGAAGCCTTTAAAAATCCAGACCTTTAAAACTTTCCGGGATCAGTGTAACGCCCACTTTCTTGGAAAGATAACCGGGATCGTACGATCGTAAGTAAGTAAGCGATCGTGACACTAGCAATTGGTGCAACACCCTACCATTATTCCTGATGGTCTTGGAGATACGCCCAACATTATTTACTTTTCTTAACCTCTAATCTTTCTGCTTATGCTGTTACACTATCTTCCCCATTGGGCTCCTCTGATCACAATCTTATATCTTTATCTTGTCCTATCGCTCCAAACCCTCCTTAGAATCCCTTGCGTTTTCCCTCTGCTCGTTGGGGGGAACTGAAGAGGTATTTTGCTGATTTTCCATGGAATGACTACTGCTTCCGTGTCAGAGACCCGTCTCATTGTGTTGAGCAAATAACAGAGGTGATAGTGTCTGGCATAGAGGCGTTCATTCCTAACTCTTTTTCTCGTTTTAAACCTTCCAAACCTTTATTTTTAATACAGTCTGTTCTCGTGCTATACTTAAACATCGATCACTTCACAACCTCCTATCTGATCACCATTACGGGTTATGTCAAGGTTGCTCTACTGGTAATCTGGCTTTCCTTACTGAGTCTTGGTCATCCTCTTTTAGATATTTTGGGGTAAACCTTTGCTGTTGCAAAAGTCAAATTATGACTAACCAACTAGTAAAGCTAAGAATGGCATTAGTAAAAAATCTGACTATTTAGTTCATAATGTTTAGTCTTTTGACTAATTGCATTGGTCAAGCTGAGTGTAGCCTTCGCCAATAGTATGACTAATTAGTTCATAATTTTCACTGATTTGACAAACCACATTGATCAAGCTGAGTATGGCCTCCTCCAAATCAATTTCACTAACTACTTCATAATGTTCACTATTCTGACTAACCATATCGTTCACAATGAGTATGGCCTTCATCAAACCAGCATGACTGACCAGTTGCAAATAACGTGAATATTGTTGATATGCAGAACAGATCACCTAGGGGCGATACCTGAATGTACATGGCCCACTAATGAGTGAATAGAGACAGTGTATCTATGCTAGCCGTGAGTTATGGCATACTGTGGCCTTTAAGATCACAAAAAGAATGAGATGAGATATCTGATATATTAGAATGTAAAATTATATGGTACATCAATTTTTGTACATTCAGAAAGAACACACACACACACACACACACACACACACACACACACACTTATATATATATATATATATATATATATATATATATATATATATATATATATATATATATATATATATATATATATATATATATATATATATATATATATATATATATTGTCAAAAATAATATTTCATTTATATGAAAAATAAAATTAATAAGTCTAGGTAAATAAATTGAATCCACATACTACCTCTCCATTATTCCACTACACTTCATAGATTTGAAATATATGATACACTAGAAAAATATATTTCGCCATACTATATGTACTCGTATGTGCACAAGTAATGACCCAAGCTTATATATACATCTTAATACAAACACCTTCAGTCTGTTCTATAATTACTGAGCTAAAGAGATATATACCTATCAGATTCATTAACAATTAGTAATGCATGACTCCTCATCAAGACTAGGAAAAAAAACAAACATACAATTTATTATTTATAATACATGGTTTTAACTGAATAAGACATACATGTTTGTACCCTTTAAAACTATAGAAAGTAAAGAAAATAGTTTAAGTAGGATTCATTAATTATATTATGCAAAATATGCTGAAAAAAATGAAAATAAAAGTCTTCTGATGCATTTGCATCAAAATATTTACTCATATATATATATATATATATATATATATATATATATATATATATATATATATATATATATATATATATATATATATATATATATATATATATATATATATATATATATATATATATATATGGCTCAGATGTGTGTGCGTGTGTGCATTAATTCACCATACAACCTACTGCCTGTCTCCTGGCAGTAGGTTGTGTGTGTGTGTGTGTGTGTGTGTGTGTGTGTGTGTGTGTGTGTGTGTGTGTGTGTGTGACCAAATTCATGCATGTGTAAGTGACCAAATTCATGCATTCTTGTAGCTCATTACAGCCATAGCAATGCATATCGTTTCAGGTACAGGCATACTATCAAGTAAAACACAATATTTGCTAGATACACTAATGTCACTAACATGTTGAATGATGATGCTATGCTGCCCTGTTTGTAGATCTTCTTCTGGTACCTAAAGAAATAGCATGAGTTGTGGACATTTTAAGATTTATTAATCCCTGCAGCACTGGTGTCACATTATATTTGTTCCTGCACATGCCTAGAACTCAGAAATGTACACATACAGACAATGCGGAGACATTATTAGAATGAAATATCAAGCTCTAAAATGGTTTGTCATGTAAGATTATGTTTTGCAAAATTATGTAGATTAAATTAGTTAGGTGGCTAGGTTAGCTTACATATAAAAACAGTGATTTCCGCACATGCCCCGTAACCAATATAATGGCGGAACTAATATAACATTACACTAAACACTGATTTTCGCACATGCGCAGAAACTAATGTAATGGCGGAACAAATATAACATGACACCGGGAGGGGCGTTAATCTCGATACTGCTGGGGCTGGTGCTTCAGCACTCAACACTAAATATGGCTTGTATTTGTTGTTAGAACCACCGCATGGTATCACCTCATAAAATGGTTATAGCTGTTCCCAGTCCTTTACGGTTTACAGGGTTAGTATCTACATTACTATGCATTATGGAAATATGATAAAAAAATTCAATATATTTAGCCACAGAACTAAAAGTATTAAAATTTAACCTGAGTGAAGGCAGAATCTTTCCTTTCACCAAGCAGATGAAATATTCCTAACATGACTAAGCCACCATCTGTTGACGAAGAGGTAAATGCGGTGCATAATAATAACCAAACTCGATATTATAAAAAAAATGAAGAAAAGGAAAATAAGAAAAACATAAGTATAAGCATGTAGTCCTTCTACTATAATTATCAATATACAATTTGAAATTGCCCAACTCTTCTAATGTTCTTTCCATAAACATTTTACACTTTCTTCCCATAAAGTCAATAGTGAGATGGACTACACGAATATGAGATTAACTTGCAGTGGGAGTGCAGGTGCAAGGTAAGAAACATGCAACTTGCAACTTAAAAACAACAGTAACCCTAATAATTGATAACTTTTCAATGGAAACCATATTGGGTTTCATTCTACTGGGGAAAAAAAAAAAAAATCTTTCATGCTAAGCAGAGCTTTTATAGTATGCAATGACGTTATAGTTTTCTTGCCTACATGATTTATTTCAAGCATGGAAAATTTACATGTGGGAAATATAAAGTAAGACTCATGTGGGGCATGCAGGATAAAGGACATTTGTTCTTACTTAGCTATGCTCTGTGAGAGCTATGAAGGACTTCACCAAAGCTATACCTCTTAAGAACAAATTATTTGAATAAAAAACTAAGTAAATATGCTTTTAGTTGAGTTCTATACATTGTGGTAAATTTCCTAGAGTCATGTAGAATGCTGCAATTTTGTATTTTCTTACTTTGGAGCCTAAAGGATTAACCATAGTAAATTCATCATAATAGAGTATCAGTTGCAGATCTGTGGGATCTGCACCAAAAAGAGGATTATCTGCATTCATTATTCCGTCACACAGATTTCTTAGAACATGATCTTTACTTCTATGACTATATACCACCTCATTATAAACATCTTCATATTGGAAGAGTGCTTTCATCGTCTTTAAAATAGGAATATACTGACATGATGATTACATTCCATACTCATCCTTTCCTATTATGAATTATTGAGGCTGAATAAAATTAAAATGGGTTTTAACACATGTATCAAATCGGCGTACTGATCTTAGAGCATGGCATGAGGCTTCTGCATTTGATATGGTATTCATTAAATCACCTAATGTTTTTTTTTTTTTTTTATCTATTCCATTATCTTGCAGTTTACCTATTACTTTTGTCATAATTTAATTCTGCTGCAGAGCCAAAAGGTGAAATTTTTAACAGCTAAAGAAGAGAGCCGTTTCTCCTCTCTCAGTGAATATAGTCTTGTGACTATTTCATGGGTCCAATTAATATTTAGTTTTGGTGAAGTACATTCCTTCACCATATCATTTCCATCACTAGGTAACATTTCCTCTGTGTCATTAGAAACTTCACTATGGACACCTGTTCTAATCTCTGAATCAAAATGTGAACTATCATTAACTTCAAATTTATCTCTAAATCTATTAAGATGGCAGTGGTAAAACAATACATGATGTGAACGAATGTGTCTAGGTAAACTTACAGATCTGTATGAAAAACTGCACCCATCACTATCACAAGTAACTCTAGATGTTGGATCTGCTGAGTGGACATAAACCCAGAAATTTTCTTGATTTAAACATACACAATTTGCAAGTAAAAATGTTTGTTTCAATATTCATAATGTCAAATATATTAATAATACATAAATAAGTAAAGAAGCTAAAACATTAACATTCACACTATTGTCTGAAGAAGCTAAAATATGAACATTCAAACTGTTGTCCGCCTCAATTACTTACTGAAATTTTGAGTCTTTATTATATTTATTTATTTATTTATTTTATTTTATTTATTTTTCTTATCATCAATACTAGTGTTATTAACTTTTCTTTAAGAGGATCGCCAAACAAGACAAATGAGCCTTCCCTGTCATTATGAAATATTCTGTACTTCAGCAGGTCATCTAGCCCTAGGAAAGAAATACTTCTCATTAGTTCTTTTCACCATGGTCTCCTACATTTCATACAGGTCATTTATTTCATTATGAGCCTTGTTTTCCTCACTTGTTTCTTTGTGAGTCAGTTCTCTGTAATTATCAGAATTCAGCCAAAGTTATTAAAAATGTAAGAAAAAAATATAAGAATAAGCCTGTGGTGTATCTACCAAATATTTTTTTGGGGCAGGGTCACTATAGGTACTCTGCTAGCCAAAATTCCTCCGTTGAACTGAAATTTCAAGTTTGATTCCCAGGCAGAGTGAGTTAAAATGGGCTTTCTCTCTCTTTACACCCAAGCCCCTGTATCTCCATGACAAAGTGGTTTCTGTGACAGCCTACCACTCCTCGGGGCACCTGTTTAAGACCGATCAGTGCCTTAGGTGCACAACCGAACCGCTGTTGTTGCTGTTCATCCTTCCTTTTGTGATGGTCGATAAATGGGTACCTGGGGAAACTTGGGAATCCATTATAGGGGTAAGTGCCCCCGGGCTAGTGGATGAGAGTTCACCACAGGCTTAAAAAGGTCAAGCAGGCGGAAATTAGCACTGATGCAACTCACAGTAGCATATGCTTCCTACTTTACCTACGAGTATTATTATATTTGACAGAGAAATTCACATTGTAGGCTAGTGTCTCTGTTACTAATTTTCTTTATCGCAGCCTGTCTTCCATATTAGAATTCTAAAATATGTTGGGTTACATGAAAAGCTTCATTAGTTCCATTGTTAAAACAATGGGGAAGAGAGGCTGGA
>NC_087166.1:20131265-20156265 GCF_035594125.1 Scylla paramamosain | reverse complement strand
GTTCCAAAGTTAATGATGAACAAAAGGTGGGGGGGGATGTCAAAACACTTATGGTCGATACTAGAAGAGCAGTCCGACCTGGAGACATTTTTGGTTCCCTTTCCAGATGAGGTCTTCGAGGCTGGTGTAGGACTCGCCATATTTAATTTTTAATTCTGAGTGAAGGGTGTATATGTAATTAAATTAGGTTTATATTGTTTTGTGTGAAGAAAGAGAGTTCTCTTTAGATGGCAACCTGTGACTGCCCCCTTGTGTTGTGAGACACAATGAGGTCACAACTGAGTTACTGATGAGTTCACAGCAACCCCTAATCCAGTGTTTCAGTCCTCACTGGAAGAAATTACCGTCTCAAGAGGTGTCTACTGCCTCCTGATAAATGTCCCTTTGCCTGGTAATCAACTTCTTTCCATGTCTTATCTCTACTCCTATCCTAATAAAAAAAAAAAAAAAAAGATAATAATAAGTAAATAAATAAATAAATAAATAAATAAATATAAAAATAAATAGATAAATAAATTATATAAAATTGCTGTTATATCTTATATGCATGAAAAAAGACATTGTTTTAATCCATTTACAAATTGAATCCCTCCATCTAAACCGGTCCTAGTCTACTCTTGTTATTGAACATAAATTTAACAGGTCCATTCATTGTCCTTTGTACTGAGGCTAACATACCTACATTTCTAATATAATGTGGAGAGCGGAGCTACCTAACATAGTGAAACTTTAGTTCTAGTTCGTTCATCCTTTTGGAACAATGGATAAGTAGATATGCATGTACGTATTCAGATCTCAATTCATACTGGTCAGTCATTCTTGCCATTGTGTGTGATTTGCGTAAATACAAATTCTAAAATCAAAATATTGTTTAAAGTAATAATAGTAATATTCATATAAATCAATGCATATAAAAACAAACCACAGCACTAATCCATCTTGCTAAAAAATACTTATCTATCGTGTCGCTATTCTAAAATTATGGCGCCTAGCTTCGGATCTGTGAGCTACGGTTGAATCCAGACTGAAGAAATAAGCGCACAACTCACTCAACTTTCTCTCAACTCAATCTTTCCCCCAGATTGCTCGATAAGTGGATACTTGGGATACTTGGATCTCAAAGTGAGGTGGTGCCAGTTAAAGTTAATTAGGCAATGAAGGCATCGTAATTTTTGAATAACCCCAATTTTTTTTTGAAAATCTTAAACTAGTGTTCCTGAAGAAATAAACAAAGAAGTTGCTAGACATCAACTTGTATTTACAAAACATACAATTGATTATAGGCAATATATTATAGACAAATTTTATTTACGTATTTATTAGATTTAACTTTTTTATTCTGTCTCCAGGGACTGTCGGTTGAGATCTGCAGCGGAAGTCAACAAAAGGCGTCCTTACTTCCGAGTTTTCTTCGTCTGGAATAAGTCAACGAACCCTAAATAAAAAAAAAATAATAATAAAAAAAATATTGAATGAGACAGTACGGGACGTTCTGAACAGCGAGGTACTGTCATGTGTTCCATCGCCTGTTCTAGTCATCATTTTTCGTTGCAGCGGACCGTGTATCGTCGCCCGATTGTGACGCCCAAGGGGAGGAAAGTCAAAATGGTTACTTTCAACAAAATAGAGCAAAACTACTATTTCAGACAAATTACTCACTAGATATATATATATATATATATATATATATATATATATATATATATATATATATATATATATATATATATATATATATATATATATATATATATATATATATATATATATATATATATATATATATATATATATATATATATATATATATATATATATATATATAAATATATATATATATATATATATATATATATATATATATATATATATATATATATATATATATATATATATATATATATATATATATATATATATATATATATATATATATATATATATATATATATATATGGCTAACTCAGCTTTTATTAAATTTAAGATATTTTCTTTATATCTCAGGATTGTTCTTTTCTGTTTTGTAATTTGGTTTATGGCTTCACCGAAGCTAGCCATTTTCGCTAGATCGTGATTTCGGGTTTCTTAACTCTTCTTCATTAGCGTGTTGTAGCCGAGGTGGGAATGGCTGGAGTCGCTGAGTTTCCCAGTGGGGTCAACCTGGCTCGCAAGCGTCGCTGATTGGCCGGCTGCGCGATGGTGCTGGACTGTGCGGTGGCTGTGACTGGATGTTTCTTTTCGTGCTTGGCAGGGCTTGAAGGTCGTCGAATTGTAGGTTGAGTTGAGAGCTGAATTATTTGATGTACAAGGCTTCTAGTATTGCAAGCCTTCTTGTATCAGTATACATGTCCACAATTATGGTATTCTCTTGATCTTTTGATCTTGGTGCCGTATTGATGTAAGTCTTTCTCTGGGGCTCCGGATGTTAGATGGCAGGTGAGGAGTTGAGACAGCTTCGCCGTCGTCATGCCGATGTAGGATGGAGGGCTTCACAGTTTCCTCGGTTACAAGTGAACCTATAAACGACATAGAACTTCTGGGTTGTCTCTCTTTTCATGCGAGGATTGTTTCTGAGCTGGAGGTAACTGGTCTTCTTATTCTTGTAGTATATTTAGAGGTTAAGTTTTCTTTCCGGGTCAGTGAGCTTCACGTTTCTTTTCACTACATATGTGATGATTTTCTCTTTTCTTTTTATTCAATAGAGTAGACACGGTAAAATATGTTGATGTCGGGTTTTCTTGTATCTTCGGAGTAACTGGAGCTATGCCACTTAGTGAGACGTACGATATTCTTTTCAATGGGGAAGTTGTTAGTCAATACTTGCGATGCCCTTTCTATTTCTTTATGTATTTGCTGCCAAGTACTGTAGTGTGTGAGAGCCCTGTGGATGTACAGACCGATGGAAGAGTCCTTGTATCTGTCAGGACATTCGCTCCTTTCTTTTAAGCAGCGTCCGGGATTAGTGAGCTTGGTGTATACTTCTGTATTAAAGAACTCTTGCTGCTGTTTCACGAGGACGTTGAGGAAGAGCATGGCACCGTTTACACTGTGCTCTAAGGTAAAGGAAAGGTGTAAGAACGGAGGTTTCTTCGAGGCAGCGCTTGAATTGCACGGCGCCATGTTTTTTTCTTGGTCTTGATAAATATGTCATCTATATATCGGCAGTATATATCAGGTTTCTCGGTTTTCTCGAAGACTTCTTCCTCCACCCCATAAAGAAGTTGTTCATGAACCCCCGCCCCCCAAAAAGAAGAGCCCATGGCTACACCATCAATCTAGTTATACTTATTACTTCGAGGGCACGTGAAAGGGGCTTCTATGGTCCGCGTATTGCAGTTTCAGAGATGTCAAGCGGTGGGGCAGAGTCACTGTGATAAGCTCGGCCAATGATGTAGTCGATAGTACGTTTGGTTGGAACATTGGTGAAAAGTTTTCTTGAAGATATGGAGAAAATCGGCAATAGACTGTAGATTGTACATTCGCAGGGCACTCACACACTGCCGTACTTGGCAGCAAGTACATGAAGAAATAAAAAGGGCATCCTAAGTATTGATTAACAACAACTTCAGTGAAAAGAATATCGTTCTCCTCACTAAGAAGATTATAGATAAGTGGCATAGCTCCGGCTCCTCTGAAGATACAAGAAAACCTGACATCAACATATTTTACCGTGTCTTCTTCTCTACTACATATAAAGAACAAGAGAGGATCATCATACAAATAGTGAAGAAAGACGTGAAGACCACTGAGCCGGAAAGAAAAAATAACCTCCAAGTACACAACAAGAAAAAAAAAAAGATCAACCACCTCCTGCTCAGAAACAGTCCTTGCATAGAAAGAGAAACAACCCAGAAGTCCCATGTTGTATATAGTTTCACTTGCAACCCAGGAAACGGTGAAGCCCCCTCTTCACCCTTCATCGGCATGACTACAACGAAGTGTATCGACGCCTCACCTGCCACCTAACATTCAGAGTCCCAAAGAAATGCTTACAGCAGCAATACATCACCAATATCACGAGACAATGCCTAGAAGAGAATACCGAAATTGTGGACACGTGTACTGATGCAAGGCGCCTTGCAATACTAGAAGCCTTGTACATCAAAGAATTCAGCCCTAAAACTCAACAGCCACACAGCACGACCCCGACTCATATGATCAAATGCCACGGCGCCCACCACCTAGTTTCTGGTAGGGCAACACATCCGTGACCCACCACACACCCCAGACAACGAATATGGGCCTCAAAAAACTTAAAACCCATCTAAATCAACAACCAGGCTTGCCTTTAGCAACCGAAGGGACAAAGCCTCCACATTTCTGACAACTTGATAGATGGAGGAATTTAGTTTTTAAGGCATTCAGCACAATTAAGTTTGCTCCTCTCTGATCAGAAGTTTTTTTTTAGAGATCAGAAGTCAGGCTTTCTGTGGCTTCCCTTCGTGAGCTGTTTATTTCCTGAAGGGTTGAACGTCTACGAAAAGACATGGGAAAGTGCAGGGTGATATCACCAGTATAGGAGTGGATAAGAGAGGAAGTTTGGTTTAGAAGATCACTGATTGATAGGAAGAGTGGGTGACAAGACATGACCCTTAGGAACACCACTGTTAATAGACTTAAAAAAAAAAAAATGGTGATTGTCTACCACAGAACGGTCAGAGAGGAAACTAGAGATGAAGTTACAGAGAGAAGGATAGAAGGGTTATGAGGGCAGTTTGGAAATCAATGCTTTGTGCAAGACTATAGAAAAAAAAATGATATGTCTAAGGCAACACCGAAGGTTTCACCAAAAATAAAAATTTCTAAATGGAGGATGAACAAGACCCAGTAAGGCAAGACAGAATATCACCAGTAGAGCGGCATCATCGACAGAGTCCATATTAGCGATCAGACAGAAGGTTGTGAAGTGATGGATATTTAAGAATCTTCCTGTAGAGGATAGATTAAAAAAAGAAAATAGAGAGGCTGGTGATTAAAGCAATACCACATTAGTTTGAGGGATTGGATCGGTCACCCTTTTTAGAAACAGGCCTAATGTAGACATACTCCCCTCAAAAAAAAAAGAAAAAAAAAGAAAGTAGATAAGTTGATAGAAAGAAAATCAGTTGTTTTATGTTTATTTATTCATTTATTTATTTACTATGTTCAGTACAGTTTCAAGAATATATAAGGCTGACGTGTGAGAATCTGCAAATTGTTGGATTACAAAATAAGTAGTAGTACAAATAAAACCTGCAAAAAAAAAAAAAAAAGATTTAAAACCTAATCTTTAGAATAAATAAGATTAGTAACAAAAGTAATAATTAATAAACCGTGGAGTATAAACATAACGAGTTATGAGTTAACTGATAGCTACAAATAACATTATATATGTATATATATATATATATATATATATATATATATATATATATATATATATATATATATATATATATATATATATATATATATATATATATATATATATATATATATATATATATATATATATATATATATATATATATATATATATGTTTCATTGAACGTTGTCGTTATTTTCTTAAAGATAATTTCTTTAAATCTTATAAGAGTCTTATTCTCTTTTGAAATTTGGTTGATGACATCGCCGTAGATAATCTTACTTGCTTTACCAGGCATGACTAGCTACGTCGAAGTCATCAAGCAAGTTTTAAAAGAAAATATGACTAATGATATATAAAGAAAATGTAAAAAATAAATAGATAAATAAATGCTGACCTAGAGATCACATTTAATGATATATATATATATATATATATATATATATATATATATATATATATATATATATATATATATATATATATATATATATATATATATATATATATATATTGATTGATTCATTGATTCATTCATTCATTCATTCATTGATTGATTGATTCATTCATTCATTTACTAATTTAATGTTATAGAAATATAGCATCTAGTCGAACATTATAATCTTACACATAGATATTTACGTAGGTTTTATTTTTATTTATTTATTTATTTATTTATTTATTTATTTATTTATTTATTTATCTATTAATTAATTTTCACTGATCAAACATTTTCAGTTCTTGCCGTGGCATGATGAGAATATCAAGGTGCCTGATGATGATATGCTTCGTTCCTCTTATGGCTAGCACAAGACTGCGTACACACCGTTACGTAGTTTCTCCATCTGATCCAGTACAACATCTGATTTATAAACGTTCACCCACTAACTCCACTGATAGTGAAAAAGGCATATTGCTCGAGATCAATGAAATGCAGACATCTGTAAAGCCGCCCGTCGAATCACCACATCAGGTTATGAAATATTTGACGGTAAAAGACACCGAAACTTTAAGCATGTTGCTGATGGATATAGTGAAATCTGAGTTATCTCAATGTGTCCTCGGGATCGTGTGGGATTCTAGCTTTGCTGGATCAGTGGTTGTTGACCGGCTTTCATTACTTCCCAACGCAAAGCAGGTGATTCTTCTAATTATGGTTATACTGTACCCTAGGAGAATATACACATTTACTTATATACGATATATATATATATATATATATATATATATATATATATATATATATATATATATATATATATACGAGTATATATATATATATATATATATATATATATATATATATATATATATATATATATATATATATATATATATATATATATATATATATATATATATATATATATATATATATATATATATATATATATATATATATATATATATATATATTTTTTTTTTTCATAGACAGCTACTTGTTAAACTAACATCCGATGATAATTTGTCTTGATGTATAGACGGTGTTGTTGTTGGAAGGCGATGAAATAGATCAGTTACTATGGCAGGCGGGACAATGTCGAGGTTATCTCCTGCTACTAACTGACCCCTCACCACTCATCCATTTGGCCGATCACACCCCTCACTACAACTGGGACTATTCCGGCAGGTGAGTGCATTACGCAAGATTATAACAGTACACACACACACACACACACACACACACACACACACACACACACACACACACACAAATCTATAAACAGTGGTGTTCCTCAGGGTTCTGTCCTGTCACCGACTCTCTTCTTATTATTCATTAATGATCTTCTAAACCAAACCTCTTGTCCTATCCACTCCTACGCTGATGATACCACCCTGCACTTTTCCACGTCTTTTCATAGACGTCCAACCCTTCAGGAGGTAAACATATCACGCAGGGAAGCCACAGAACGCCTGACTTCTGATCTTTCTAAAATTTCTGATTGGGGCAGAGCAAACTTGGTATTGTTCAATGCCTCAAAAACTCAATTCCTCCATCTATCAACTCAACACAATCTTCCAGACAACTATCCCCTCTTCTTCAATGACACTCAACTGTCCCCCTCTTCTACACTGAGCATCCTCGGTCTGTCCTTTACTTATAATCTGAACTGGAAACTTCACATCTCATCTCTAGCTAAAACAGCTTCTATGAAGTTAGGTGTTCTGAGACGTCTCCGCCAGTTTTTCTCACCCTCACAGCTGCTAACTCTGTACAAGGGCCTTATCCGTCCATGTATGGAGTATGCTTCACATGTCTGGGGGGGTTCCACTCATATTGCTCTTCTAGACAGGGTGGAATCAAAAGCTTTTCGTCTCATCAACTCCTCTCCTCTAACTAACTGTCTTCAGCCTCTCTCTCACCGCCGCAATGTTGCATATCTAGCTGTCTTCTACCGCTGTTTTCATGCTAACTGCTCTTCTGATCTTGCTATCCCTTTCTCTGGTAAACTCTGGAACTCCCTGCCTGCTTCTGTATTTCCACCTTCCTATGACTTGAATTCCTTCAAGAGGGAAGTTTCAAGACACTTATTCATCAATTTTTTGACCACTGCTTTGACCCTTTTATGGGACTGGCATTTCAGTGGGCATTTTTATTTTTTATTAGATTTTTCTTGCCCTTGGCCAGTGTCCTTCCTACATAAAAAAAAAAAAAAACATGCAAGGGGAAAAAAAGCATATATATATATATATATATATATATATATATATATATATATATATATATATATATATATATATATATATATATATATATATATATATATATATATATATATATATATATATATATATATATATATATATATATATATATATATATATATATATATATATATATATATATATATATATATATATATATATATATATATATATATATATATATATATATATATATATATATATATATATATATATATATATATATATATATATATATATATATATATATATATATATATATATATATATATATATATATATAAACACACACACACAAGGTATAACGCGAGTTTCTGCAAATACTGAAATAGGTGAAAGAATGTGTAATTCTAAATATAAAAATGTTCTATACACATATGCATGTTAAGGGTTTGTTTACCCGTCAGAGGAATTGAAACTATGGAACTCGCGGGTGTGCTCTGCGTATAGCTATGAGGTGACGGACAGACAGTTGCATTGTTAGCCTCAGAGGTGCCACATGGTCAAATTACGAAAGGTTTAATATTATTTTTTGGAAGCTGTGGAATATTACAGTATCTTATAAGAAGACAAACGGTGTTAAAAAGCATGTCATTTACCGATAATTATTACACATTATTGCGGTGATTAAAAGTACTCCTTTAAAATGCTACGTGGCATTATGAAAACGAGGGAGGAGGGGGGGAGCGAATCCAGGCGACCTTCAAAACAGCTGAGTGATGATGCCACGTAGCATTTTACGGGAGTACTTTCAATCACCGCAATAATGTTGTCATGTAATGCTTATCGGTAAATTACATGCTTTTTAATGTCATTTGTCTTGTTATAAGATAGTGTAATATTTCACAGATTGCAAAAAAAATAAGATTAAACCTTTTGTAATTTGACCAAATGGCACCTCCAAGGCTGTGACAATACAACTGTCTGTCCGTCATAGCTACATCCATAGCACACCCAAGAGTCCCATACATTTCCAACTTCTCTGACTGGTAAACAAAACCTTAAAATTCATATGTGTATAAAACATTTTCTACTTAGAATTACATGATCTTTCATCACTTTCAGAATTTACAGAAACTCGCGTAATACCATATATATATATATATATATATATATATATATATATATATATATATATATATATATATATATATATATATATATATATATATATATATATATATATATATATATATATATATATATATTTATCTATTTATTTATTTATTTATATATTTATTTATGTATATATATATTTATTTATTTATATTTATATTTATTTATTTATTTATTTATATATATATATATATATATATATATATATATATATATATATATATATATATATATATATATATATATATATATATATATATATATATATATATATATATATATATATATATATATATATATATATATATATATATATATATATATATATATATATATATATATATATATATATATATATATATATATATATATATATATATATATATATATATATATATATATATATATATATATATATATATATATATATATATATATATATATATATATATATATATATATATATATATATATATATATATATATATATATATATATATATATATATATATATATATATATATATATATATATATATATATATATATATATATATATATATATATATATATATATATATATATATATATATATATATATATATATATATATATATATATATATATATATATATATATATATATATATATATATATATATATATATATATATATATATATATATATATATATATATATATATATATATATATATATATATATATATATATATATATATATATATATATATATATATAATTATAATAAATAATATAATATATAATAAATATATATGTATATATATATATATATATATATATATATATATATATATATATATATATATATATATATATATATATATATATATATATATATATATATATATATATATATATATATATATATATATATATATATATATATATATATATATATATATATATATATATATATATATATGACCCTTCTCTGTTGTAGGTCCTCGTCTGCTGTAGTTTCTCTTGTCCTGTGTTACTAAACTTGTCTTAAATGTTACTGGTGACTGATTCAGTTCAACCACAGAGGACTTAAGTTATTAGCTGCTTAGTGAGCTTTACTCCCTTCTGAGGTCCTGACAAGGCCTTCCATCCAGGAGGCAGAAAACAACAGTACTCGGCTTGAGGATATAAAACTCTGTTGGGCAGCGGGAGGACTGTCATGGTGAGCGGAAGTCCAGTGGGGTATTATACCTCGACCATATAAGTGTTATTGTATGTTAACTGTTTTTCCTAGCCGTGGTTGTTGATTTTTTTCGCAGCTGTGGGTGTTAAGTGTTGCTTTAAGTATTTCCCTTGTCTGTGGGTCGGTAAAACAGTCTGGCGACCTCATCTTAGTGTGGCCTGGATTTACGACTGTCTTGAAAAGAGTGCAATAGTCACAAGGGTCCCTGTACACCTATATTTTGAGCCCTGCATTGAGTCGACGTAGGAGGTGGCTCAGTGAAGCTACTCCAGGTGCAGCAGCTTGGTGAAGGGGCTGGGATTTGTGGTCGTAACAGAAATTTGCGACCTCGCCAGGATTGCTGGGAGCTTCGTCGCCACGTGGGGAAGACAGTTTGTTGTTTGTTGTTTATTTCTTTGTTTTGTGTGTGCCCACATTTAGTGAAAATCATGGAGGGCAGTAATGGTAGCAGGAGTGACGCGCGACCAGAGTTCCCTGCCTCTGATGGGAGCGGCAGTGTAGATTTTGCCCAATTTGGTGTGAGTACACCTAGTCCCACACATATCGTCCGCGGCCGTGTTAGTCATGCCCGCAGCGTTGTTGGGTTCTCCCAGACCGAAGGTATGTCTGATGAGATGAGATTCTAGTTCGAAATTAGGAGAATGGAATTAAAAGCTGAGGTAGTCTTGAGACCGAGAAGGAGGTGAAGATGTGGAAAAAATAGGGAAGAAGCTGAAAAGAATAGGATATTTGAGTTAGAGAAGACTTGAATAGAAGTGAATTCATCTCATGGCTTGAGGACAGGAGAAGAGTCAAGGAGAATGCAGTAGAAAACCAGATGGTGAAGAGTTTAAGTTGATTTCTGAGTTTGATGAAAAGAAGATAACCGGATGATTTAAATTTGAAAAGAAAGCTTCAGAATTTGATTGGCATCAAGAGAGATGGGTTGGCCTGGTTGTCAGTATGTTGAAGGGTAAGGCCTTGGATGTGTATGACAGGATGTCAGTTGAGGGTTGGAGGATTATGAGGAGTTTAAGGCTGACATCCTGAGAGCGTATGAGCTGCGGCCGGAGGCGTATAGGCTGCAGTTACGCGGAGGGAAGAAAAGGCCCAGTGACTCATATCTTGAGTGTGCTAGCTATCTGGAGGAGACATTTGAAAAGTGGATTGTGAGCGAATAGGCCACCTCTTACCGTGAATTAAAGAAACTCATGGTAAAGGAGCCGTTTATTATTGTGGCCGAGGAGTTATTACCGCTGGTCCATAGGAAAAGATTGAAAAGAAGAGCCTTAAGGAGGCGGCTACATTCATCCCACTATGGAGGTATTGGAGGTAAGCTGGCTGGGGAGAAATGGTCAGGAGGCATTGGGGGGGGGGTAGTGTTGGCCCGCACAGGAAATCCTCATCACAGTAGTGGGTCTGTGCCAGGGAATTTATATAACACCAGGTCTCCTTTTGACCCAAGGAGGAGAGCAGCAGGGAGTATCATGCACAGCACCTCTAAATGTAATAACTAGCCTACCTACCTATTACGACTGCAAGGCTAAGAGGCACTTCCGGTCCAATTGCCCCAAGCTGATCGAGCCTTCCGCTACAAAGCCTTTCCAAATGCCATTAGCTTTGATGGTCTGGCCAGACCAGGGTAAGGAGGGTTCTACCCATCGTGTGTGTGCTGTCCCACTACTTGCCAAGGCAGGAGTCGATGGCAAGGAAGCAGAGGGTCAGGTAGCGTGTGTTGAGAGCAAAACTATTGTGAATAGTCGGCGGGGAGAGGAGGACAAAGGTTTAATGTTCCATTCTGATGTGCCATCGGCAGTTAAGGAGGCACGGGTGCTAAAAGGAAATAGCAGCTGGCGCTTGACCGTTTTGGAGTCAGGGTAACTTGGAAGCGTTTGGCGTGGTTTTGGTTGTTGGGTGTGACCACGCTGGTCAGGCTGGCAAGCCTGATCACCTCTCGCCTGGGGCGCTTCTCTCAGTTGTGTTATGGTCGGTGTCGTTTCCCCTGGTGTGGCGATTGTTCGTGATGTTGCTTGCCCGATTCCTCCTTCCGGAGCAAGTTATGATGTATTTGACGCTAGCGTTACGGCGCCGCGTCGAGAGGCAGCTCTGTGTAAGGCTGCTCGTAATAGCATGTTGCTTGCCGCTCAGGAAACACCCTAAGTCTTGCTGGGGGCTGCTGTTAGCCGAGTTGTTGCTGATGATTGTCAGGTGTTGGGCCCTAAAAGTGTAGTGTTTGATGATGGATGTCGGCTTCGAAGAGATAAGGTCTGATTAGAGAGTCTTGCACACGGGAGCAGTTGCTAGGACCAGTGGGGCTGGCCCAGTGGCACGTTGGCAGGCTCATGCTGGAGACAGGAATTGTTGTTTTGTGACAGCCACGTGTTTGTTTGGCTCTGTGTGCAGAGATGTGTGGGATGTGTGTGTCCTGGAAAGGAACTGCTGTCAGCTCGATGTGGCGATACCTGGGTCATCAAGGGGAAGGCGGGAGGAATGAGGCGTAGTAGTGTCGCTGTGCCTGACGGTGGGAGGCATATTTGGTGGTGTCACACTCGGGAAGTACTATTTTGTTGTGTTATGTTAAGAGCAACCAGATGGATCTTCTGAGCTTTGCCAAGGAAGTGGCATTTTTATTTTGTTAATTTTACGAGTGTGACATGGAGGCTCCACAGAACAGGAAGCGGGCAAACGGAAGTAATGGCATGAGCAGTGAAAGCCTGATTGAGGGAAGTGTTTGGGCGGGAAGAATTTTGCCTGGCCCTCTCGTGATGATACACCAGGAGACTATGGTCCCCGGTGAGCTCATTGTGTGTTCCAAGGAAGCAGGGATGTCACTGTCTGGTGACTATGATGCTTGTACAGTATGGAGAAGATACAGATGGAGCAGGGTGTGTAGTGAAGACAGGATAAGAGGTGAGAGTTGGCGGAGAAGTAGTGAAGGCAGAAGACAGAGAAGACGACGAAGATGGAGAAGTGGCCAGAGTCACAGGAGATGCTGGTGTTTCTGTAGCTGTTGGAGAACAGAGATGACTAAAAAGCCCTCCAGAAGAAAGCTTGCACACCAGTGTAACCGTGAAGACCACAGGCCCTGGCGTAGAACCAGAGGCGGGTCTGCGAGAAGGAGTAGGAGGAGAAAGATGAAATGCCAGTCTGAGTTGTAGGGTCAAATGGGAGCCCTGTTGTTTTGCATTGTTATACTATTCAATTATGTCGGTCTTATAGTACTCCTGGATGTTTTGTGATGAATGTACTCGTGTGCCCGGCTACTTGTGTTCCTAAAATCTTAGTAAGCTTTTATATATCTTCCAAAATTTTTTGTTTGAGGGGGCGTGTAATGTGCAGCGAGATAAAACAACATAAAATGAAGAAAGTAAGAACGCACGAAAAAAAAATGATAATAAACGAGAAGAGGGAGAGAGAAGAGAGAGAAGAGAGAGAGAGAGAGATAGAGAGAGAGAGAGAGAGAGCTAGAGTACGAACGCCAGATGTACGATTAAGAGTGGACGCTCGCTGCCTTAAACTTGGCATAAGAATCTCCGCATCCAGAGACACCCATTCCGCGATTAATTTACCCTGTTTCTATTTGTTCAGTCAGTTTGAGTCTAACGTAGTTTACAGCAGAAGAGCTGGCCTTAGCAATGAAATCATTAGTATTCATCTAGCCTCCCTTGTTTAATCAGAAGAATTTTTAAAAGTAAAGTGTTTTATTCAAGTAAACCACGGTGGGAGCGGTGTGTGGAGGGGGCATCCGTATGTGTGTTTGTCCCATCCCTCCCTCTCTCTGTCCTTGTACCCTTTCCCCGTAGCACTAGCACGGGAAAGTGTTCGGAACCGTTTCTCATGGGCAGTCACTACCCAGCAGTTGGAAGGAGCAGATGTAATGAGGCATGCTCTAACATTTGGAGACTAAGGCGGGATACTAGTTAGCTAGGTCAGTTGCCTTAAGGGGATAAGTGAGTCATTACTGGCCATATGTCCCGGCCTATTTATAAAGAATAGGAGTCTCCATATTGGTCTGCAGGTAAGGGTGTTTGTTTATTACTAACACTATACTCTTCCATCACCAGAATCTCATGCACTATATATTTCTGCCCAGAACCATGCTAAGTCTGTCCTCCAACTAGCCAAAAACTCCTTCATTAACAGAAAGTGTCAAAATCTTTCATGATCTAACTCCCCTCTTGACTTCTGGCATCTAGCCAAAAACATCTCTAACAACTTTGCTTCTTCTTTCCCTCCTTTATTTCAACCAGATGGCACCACTGCTATCACATCTATTTTTAAAGCTGAACTCTTCGTTGAAACCTTTGCTAAAAACACTACCCTGGACGATTCTGGGCTTGTTCCTCCCTCTACTCCACTCTCTGACTACTTCATGCTATCTATTAAAATTCTTCGCAATGATCTTTTCCGTGCCCTCGCTTGCCTAAACCCTCGGAAGGCTTATGGACCTGATGGAGTCCCTCCTATTGTTCTCCGAAACTGTGCCTCCGTACTTGCACCATGCCTAGTTAAACTCTTTCAGCTTTATCTGTCAACATCTATCTACCTTTCCTTCTTGCTGGAAGTTTACCTACATCCAGCCTGTTCCTAAAAAGGGTGACCGTTCTAATCCCTCAAACTACCGTCCTATTGCTTTAATTTCCTGCCTATCTAAAGTTTTTGAATCTATCCTCAAGAGGAAGATTCTTAAACATCTATATCTTCACAATCTTCTATCTGATCGCCGGTATGGGTTCCGTCAAGGCCGCTCTACTGGTGATCTGGCATTCTTTACTGGTCATCTTTCTTGGTCATCCTCTTTTAGGGATTTTGGTGAAACTTTTGCTTTTGCCTTGGACATATTAAAAACTTTTGATAGAGTCTGGCACAAAGCTTTCATTACCAAACTACACTCCTACAGCTTCTATCCTTCTAACTTCATCTCAAGTTTCCGTTATGACCTCTCTATTGCTGCTGTGGTAGACAGTCACTGTTCTCCTAAATCTGTTAGCGGTGGTGTTTCTCAGGGTTCTGTCGTGTCACCCATTCTTTTCTTATTATTCATCAATGATCTTGTAAATCAAACATCTTGTCCTATCCACTCCTACGCTTATGATGCCACCCTGCACTTTTACACGTCTTTTCATAGACGTCCAACCCTACAGGAAATAAACATTTCCACCAGGGAAGCCACATAACGCCTGACTTCTGATCTTTCTAAGATTTCTGATTGGGGCAGAGCAAACTTGGTATTGTTCAATGCCTCAAAAACACAATTCCTCCATCTATCATCTCAACGTTCCAGACAACTATCCCCTCTTCTTCAATGACACTGAATTGTCCCTCTTTTCTACATTGAATATCCTCGGTCTGTCCTTTACTCATAATCTGAACTGGAAACTTCACATCTCATCGCTAGCTAAAACATCATCTTCTATGAAGTTAGGTGTTCTGAGACGTCTCGGCCAGTTTTTCTAACCCCCCCCCCCACTCATACCGCTCTTCTAGACAGGATGGAATGAAAAGATTTTCGTCTCATCAACTCTTCTCCTCTAACTGACTGTCTTCAGCCTCTCTCTATTCGCCGCAATGTTGCATCTCTACCTGTCTTCTACCACTATTTTCATGGTAACTGCTCTTCTGATATTTCTAACTGCATACCTCCCTGCCTCCCGCAGCCTCGCTGCACAAGACTCTTCTTTCTCTCACCGCTATTCCGTCCGCCTCTCCAATGCAAGATTTAACCAGTATTCTCGATCATTGTTCTCTTTCTCTGGTAAACTCTGAAACTCCCTGCCTGCTTCTGTATTTCCACCTTTCTATGACTTGAATTTCTTCAAGAGAGAGGTTTAAAGACACTTGTCCTTCAATTTTTGACTACCGCTTTAGACCTAATTCTGGGTCTGACATCTGAATAGTTTTTTTTTTTTATTTATTGGATTTTTATTGCCCTTGTCCAGTGTCTTTCCTACATAAAAAAAAGAAGGCCGTAACACTGTTGGGCAGTGGGAGGCCTGTCATGGTGTATGGAAGTGCAACGGGGTATTATACCTCGACCATATACATGTTACTGTTTGTTTTTCCTCGACGTGATAGTCAATTCTTTCGCAGTTGTGGATGTTAAGTGTTGCTTTGAGTATTTTTTTCCTTGTCTGTGGGTTGGTAAAACAGTCTGGCGAGCTCAGCTTAGTGTGACCTGGAGTTATGACTGTAGTGAAAAGGGTGCAGAAGTCACAAGGGACCCTGTACACCCTTATTTGTGTCCTGTATTGAGTCCATGTAGGAGGTTCCTCAGGCAAAATAGGCCGGGTGCAGCAGGTTGATGAAGGGGCTGGGATTTGTGGTCGTAACAATATATTATTATGTAAAGCGAGATAGAGAGTAGAACTAACGTGAAGAAGAATAACGAACAGAGAAACAGAAAGGTGAAAAATAAAGAAGAAACGGAAGGAGAGAGCGAGAAGCAGTACTTGTAACCGACGCATCAAGGCACGCTGGATATGTTTGTCTTAAGAATAGACCTTCACCGCTTAATTTACCTGACTTCCATTCCTTGCCAGGAGTTGTGATTGATGTAGTTAGGAATTGGTCTTTCTCATAAAATAATTAGTTTTTACCCAACCCCCTAAATAATGTCCGTCTGATTTTTACAAGATAATGTTCAGTCTGGGAGAGAGAGAGAGAGAAAAAAAAAAAACATAGTGACAGACAGCGAGGCGACCGGGACGAATCTTCACCACCCCAGCTCTGCCTCTCCTTACCTTCCTTCCTCTTTGGTTCCCCCTTTTTTTTTTTTTCTTTATTAATTTATTTATTGATTTATTTTTAGGTAGGAGGGGCAGCGGCCTGACTCCCACTCCTTGCCAGGAGTTGTGATTGATTGATCATGTAGTTAGGAACTGGTCTTTCTCATAAAATAATTAGTTTTTGCCCAACTCCCTAAATATTACCCATCTGATTTTTACAAGATAATGTTCAGTCTAGGAGAAAAAAAAAAAAAATCAGTGATTGACAGCGAGGCGACCAGGACGAATCTTCACCACCCCAGCTCTTCCTCCCCTTACCTTCCTTCCTCTCTGGTCCCTCTTTCTGTTTTTCTTTTTTTTTCATTAATTAATTAATTTATTTATTTTTAGGTAGGAGGGGCAACGGCCAAGGGTAACAAAACATGCATAACGAAAAAAAATGCTCACTGAGGTGCTGATCCTTATAAAGAGTCGAAAGCATTAGTCAAAAATACAGGATAAGTGTCCTTAAACCCTCCTCTTGAAAGATTTTAAGTCAAAGGAAGGTAGAAATACAGAAGTACGTAGAAAGTTCCAGAGTTAACCAGAGAATGGGATAAATCATTGAGAATACTGGCTAATTCTTGCATTGGAGATGTGGACATAATAGAGGTGAGAGAGAGAAGAAAGTCTTGTGCAGCGAGGCAGCTGCAAAAGAGGAGGCATGCAGTTTACAAAATCAAAAGAGCAGTTAGCATGAAAATAGCGGTAGAGAATAGCAAGAGATATAACACTGATAAGACGAAAAGCTTTTGATTCCTTCGTGTCTAAAAGAACGATATGAGTGGAACCCTGCCCCTCCCCACCTGCCGAAACGATAATTACTCCAAGTGAGGTCTAAAGCATTGGATCA
The DNA here is from genome assembly GCF_035594125.1 of Scylla paramamosain. NCBI lineage: Eukaryota > Metazoa > Arthropoda > Malacostraca > Decapoda > Portunidae > Scylla > Scylla paramamosain. Next base: position 20,138,279 of record NC_087166.1, on the reverse strand, counting down.
CGGGGTGCTGTGAACTTATCACTAAACGTTTCCCTTTCTGTATCACAACACAAGCGGGCCTCAAAGCCAGCTCTCTAAAGGCAACTCTCTTCCTCTACAAAAAAAAAAAAAACTACAAGCACCTAAAAACACACACACCCTTCACTCAAAAATTCAAGATTATCATTGCGACTCCTACATCAGCCTCGGGGTCCCCATCTGGGGAGGGGACCACACCACAAATGTCCCAGGTCGGACTGCTCTTCCGATAACGATCCTAAGTGTCTTGACACGCCCGCTCAACTTTTTTTTCATTAACTTCTGCAATATTCGCGGTCTAAGATCTAATTTTCAATCTGCAGAACACCACCTTTCCTCTACTAGACCTCATATTCTTTTCCTGACTAAAACTCAGGTGTCTGAGGCAACTGGCAGTAGCCCCTTTTCTGTTATCTCCTACTTTCTCTATCCTCATTTTCAATCCAAAGCTGAATGTTGCGTTTATGTGTGCAACGACTTAACCTGCTCTCGTGCCTACGCTCTTAAATCTTCCGAGTTCTTGCTACGACTAAAAAGTCACTCTCAAACTAAAGTTGTTTGTGCCATATACCTCTCACCTAACTTCTCTGACTATAAGAAATTCTTTGACTACTTAACTTCCAAAGTGGAGCACATTCTGACTCTCTTGCCTTTTGCAGAGATCTCCATTCTTGGAGACTTCAATGTTCACCACTAGGTTTAGGTTTGGCTTTCCTCTCCCTTCACTGACCACCCTGGTGAACTAGCTTTCGACTTTGTTATCCTCCACGACCTAGAGCAATTTGTGCAACACCCTAATCGTATTCCTGACCATCTTGGAGATATGCCCAACATTCTTGACCTTTTCCTGACCTCTAATCCTTCTGCCTATACTGTCACCCTCTCTTCTCTGTTGGGCTCCTCCGATCACAATCTCATATCTGTGTCTTGTCCTATCGCTCCAATCCTTCCTCAAGATCCCCCTAAATGGAGGTGCCTCTAGCGTTTTGTCTCTGCTAGTTGGGTTGACCTAAGGAGGTATTTTGCTGATTTTCCTTGGAATGACTACTGCTTCCGTGTCAGAGACCCGTCTTGCCTAGCACATAACAGAGGTGATGGTGTCAGGCACGGAGGCGTACATTCCTCACTCTTTTTCTCGACCTAAACCTTCCAAATCTTGGTTTAACACAGCTTGTTCTCGTGCTATACATGATAGAGCAGTGGCCCACAAAAAGTACTTAACTCTTCCATCACCGGAATCTCATGCACTTTATATTTTTGCCCATAACCATGCCAAGTCTGTTTGTCAACTATCCAAAAACTCCTTCATTAATAGAAAGTGTCAAAATCTTTCAAGATCTAACTCCCCTCGTGATTTCTGGCATCAAGCCCAAAAATATCTTTTTTCCCTCCTATATTTCAACCAGATGGCACCACTGCTATCACATCTATCTCTAAAGCTGAACTCTTCGCTCAAACTTTGCTGAAAACTTTTTCTCTCTTCTCCATCCTCTGACTACTTCATGCCACGTATTAAAATTCTTCACAATGATGTTTTCCATGCCCTCGCTGGCCTAAACCCTCGGAAGGCTTATAGACCTGATGGAGTCCCCACTATTGTTCTCGAAAACTGTGCCTCCATGCTTGCACCTTACTTAGTCAACATCTCAACATCTACCTTTCCTTCTTGCTGGAAATTTGCCTACATTCAGCCTGCTCCTAAAAAGAGTGGCCGTTCTAATCCCTCAAACTACCGTCCTATTGCTTTAATTTCCTGTGGATCCAAAGTTTTTGAATCTATCCTCAAGAGGAAGATTCTTAAACATCTATCACTTCACAACCTTCTATCTGATCGCCAGTATGGTTCCGTCAAAGGCGCTCTTCTGGTGATCTTTTGGCTTTCCTTACTGGGTCTTGGTGATCCTCTTTTAGAGATTTTGGTGAAACTTTTGCTTTTGCCTTGGATATGTTAAAAGCTTTTGATAGAGTCTGGCACAAAGCTTTGATTTCCAAACTACCCTCCTACGACTTTTATCCTTCTCTCTGTAACTTCATCTCAAATTTCCTTTCTGACCGTTCTATTGCTGCTGTGGTAGACAGTCACTGTTCTTCTACTAAATCTGTTACCGGTGGTGTTCCTCAGGGTTCTGTCCTGTCACCCACTCTGTTCTTATTATTCATTAATGACCTAAACCAATCTTCTTGTCTTATCCTATCCTACGTTGATGATACCACCCTGCACTTTTCCGCTATTTTTCATAGATGTCCATCACTCCAGGAAGTAAACATTTCATGTAGGGAAGCCACAGAACAACTGACTTCTGATCTTTCTAACATTTCTGATTGGTGCAGAGCAGAGCAACTATCCCCTCTTCCTTAATGAGTCAATTGTCCCCCTCTTCTACACTGTCCTTTACTAATAATCTGAACTGGAAACTTCACATTTCATATCTAGCTAAAAACAGCTTCTATGAAATTAGGCGTTCTGAGACGTCTCCGCCAGTTTTTCTCACCCCCCACCCCCAGATGCTAACTTTGTACAAGGGCCTCATCCATCTATGTATGGAGTATGCTTCACATGTCTGGGGGGATTCCACTCTTACCGCTCTTCTAGACAGGGTAAAATCAAAAGATTTGCGTCTCATTAACTCCTTTCCTCTAACTGACTGTCTTCAACCTCTCTCTCATCGCCGCATTGTTGCATTTTTAGTTGTCTTCTACTGCTATTTTCATGCTAACTGCTCTTTTGATTTTGCTGACTGCATGCCTCCCCTCCTCCCGCGGCCTCGCTGCACAAGACTTCTTTCTCTCACCCCTATTCTGTCCGCCTCCCTAATGCAAGAGTGAACCATTATTCTCAATCATTCATCCCTGTCTCTGGTAAACTCTGAAACTCCCTGTCTGCTTCTGTATTTCCACCTTCCTATGACTTGAATTCCTTCAAGCGGAAGGTTTTAAGGCACTTCCATTTCTGACTATCACTTTGGACCCTTTTCTGGGACTGGCATCACAGAGGGTTTTTTTTATATTTTTTATTGGATATTTTTTGCCCTTGGCCGGTGTCTTTCCTTCTTAAAAAAAAAAAAAAAAAATACATGTGGAGCATACTCCATACATGAACGGATAAAGCCCATATTAAGAGTTAGCAGCTGGGTGGGTGAAAAAAAAAAAAAAAAAAACGAGCGAAGACGACTCAAAACACCCAAAGTTATAGAAGCTGTTTTAGCTGGAGATGAAATGTAAAGTCTGTAGTTTTGATTATAGGTAAAGAATAGACTGAAGATGTCGAGTGTAAAAGAAGGGGACATTTGTGTATCATTTAAGAAGAGTTGGTCGATGGAGGAATTGAGTTTTTTTTTTTTTTTTTGAGACATTGAACAATAATAAGCTTGCTCTGCCCCAATAAAAAAAAAATTAGACAAATCAGAAGTCAGGCATTCTGTGGCTTCCCTGCGTTAACTGTTTACTTCCTGAAAGGTTGGATGTCGACGAAAACACGTACAAAACTGCAGGGTGGTATCATCAGCGTAGGAGTGGATAGGGCAAGAAGTTTGGTGCAAAAGATAATTGATGAATAATACGAAGAGAGTGGGTGACAGGACATAACCCTGAGGAACACCATTGTTAATAGATTTAGAACAATAACCGTCAACCGCATCAGCAATACGGTCAGAAAGGAAACTTGTGATGAAGCTAGAGAGAGAAGGATAGAAAGCGTAGGAAGTAGTATGAAAATAAATAAATATAAATAAATAAAGTTTCACCAAAATTTCTAAAAGACGATGACCAAGACTCAGTAAGGAAAGCCAGAAGAGCATCCATAAAACAGCTTTTATGGAACCCATACTTGCAGTCAGATGGAAGGTTGTAAAGTGATAGACGATTAAGAATGATTAAGAATGATTAAGAATTACTGTTGAGGATAGATTGAAACACGTTAGATAGGCAGAAAATTAAAGCAATAAGATAGTAGTTTGAAAGATTAGAACGGTCACCCTTTTTAGGAAGTGGCTGAATGCAGGTATACTTCTAGCATGAAGAAAAGGTAGATGTTGATAGATAGAGGTGAAATAATTTGATTAGGCAAGGTGCGAGCACGGAAGCACAGTTTCGGAGAACAATAGGAGGGAACCTATTAGGTCCATAAGCCTTCCAAGGGTTTTGGCATGCGAGGGCATGGAAAACATCATTGCGAAAGACTTTAATAGGTAGCAGGAAGTAGTCAGAGGGTGGAAGAGAGAGAGAGAGAGAGGAACAAGCTCTTTATTATCCAAGGTCAAGTTTTTAGCAAAGGTTTGAGCGAAGAGATCAGGTTTAGAAAAATATATATATATATATATATATATATATATATATATATATATATATATATATATATATATATATATATATATATATATATATATATATATATATATATATATATATATATATATATATATGAGATGCCAGAGATACCATTAGGTTGAAATAAAGTGCGGAAAGATGAATGAGTAAAATTATTGGAGATATTTTTGGCTAGCTGCCAGGAGTCACGAATGGTGTTGGATCTTGAAAGACTGACACTTTTTATTAATGAAGGAGATTTTGGCTTGTTAGAGAACAGACTTGGCATGATTCTGGGGAGAAATATAAAGCGCATAAGATTCAGGTGATGGAAGGCTCAAGTACCTTTTGTAGACCCCCTCTCTATCATGTATAGCACAAGAGCAGGCTGTGTTAAACCAAGTTTTGGAAGGTCTATGTCGAGATAGAGTGAGGAATGTGTGCCTCCATGCGAGACTTTTGTTATTCGCTCAGGACAACGAGATGGGTCTCTGACACGGAAATAGTTGTCATTCCAAGGAAAATCAGCATCATACCTCCTCACGTCCCCCAACTAGCGAAGATAAAACGCCAAAGGCACTTGCATTTTAGGGGATCCTTAGGAGGGATTGAAGCGATAAGATGGGACACAGATATGAAATTGTGATGCGAGGAGTCCAAAGGAAAAGATAGGGTAACAACATAAGCAGGAGTAGAGGTTAGGAAAAGGTCATGAATGTTAGGCGTATCTCCAAGAAAGTCAGGAAAAGTGAATAGGGTGTTGCACTAATTGCTCTAAGGTCGTGGAAGATAGCAGAGTTAAAGGCTAGTTCACTAGGATGGTCAGTGAAAGGAGAGGAGAGTCAAAGCTGGTGGTGAACGTTGAAGTCTCCAAGAATGAAAATCTCCGCAAAAAGGGAAAAGAGTCAGAATGTATTCCATCTTAGAAGTTAAATAGTCAAAGAATTTCTTATGGTAAGAGGAGTTCGGTGATAGGCATACAACACAAATAAATCTACTTTGAGAGTGACTATGTATTCCCTAGCCAGATGATGCAAACTCGGAAGATTCAAGAGCGTGGGCACGAGAGCAGATTAAGTCGTAGTGCACATAGACGCAACATCCACCTTTGTATTGAAAATGAGGGTATAGGAAGTAGGAGAGAACAGAAAAGGGATTACTGTCAGTTGCCTCAGATACCTGTGCTTTAGAGAGGAAAATAATATGAGGTTTAGTAGAGGAAAGGTGGTGTTCTGCAGATTGAAAATTAGATCTGAGACTGCGAATGTCGCAGAAGCTAATGAATAAAAACTTGAAGTATGGTCGATACCATAAGGGCAGTCCGATCTGAGGATAGGACATTTCGATACCATAAAAGGAGTCCGACCTTAGGACATTTCGATATCATAAGAGTAGTCCGACCTGATGGCATTTCTGTTCCCCGGCCCAGACAGGGACTCCGAGGCTTGTGTAGGAGTCGCCATATTAATTTTTTTTTTATTTTGATTGAAAGATGTGTGTGTGTAATCAAGAGCATATAGTTTTGTGTGAAGGAAGAGAGTTGTGTTTATAGAGAGGCTGTGACTGTCCCCTTGTATTGCGAGACACAAAGGAAACGTTCAGTGAGGTTACAGCTGGGTTTAATGACAAGTTCACAGCATTCCATGATCGAATGTTTTAGCATCAATGGGAGTAATTGTCGTTTCGGCAGGTGTCTACTGCCTCCTCTATCAATGAAGGCTATAATTTATATCACTAAGTTAGGATCCAAGTTAGGAACATGGATGACTAAGTATTTTTACTAAAAATGTATTACTTGCAGACACCTTAAACCAATTTTTTTTTTTTATATTAGCGAAAACATCGAACTTTACTCAGCTCCATTAAAACTAGAACATACAAAAAACATTGTTATAGTAATTTACAGGCCACACAGTATATATATATATATATATATATATATATATATATATATATATATATATATATATATATATATATATATATATATATATATATATATATATATATATATATATATATATATATATATATATATATATATATATATATATATATATATATATATATATACATATATATATATATATATATATATATATATATATATATATATATATATATATATATATATATATATATATATATATATATATATATATATATATATATATATATATATATATATATATATATATATATATATATATATATATATATATATATATATATATATATATATATATATATATATATATATATATATATATATATATATATATATATATATATATATATATATATATATATATATATATATATATATATATATATATATATATATATATATATATATATCGCATTAAATGAATTCGCAAATCTCATTTATAATCAATACGGAAACAACCCAATACCCAATGAAATTATTTGATTTTCGCTCTGCGAAATCAAATAATTTAATAATGATGTATTAAGCAATCCTTTAGAAATTTCGGAAGCTTTCAGATATTGTTCATCTAATATTTCACCGGAAAGTTACCAAAAACAACCGCTATCGCGCAAAAAAACCATAACGACTACCTTAACGGAAGTTATTTGAATTCTGTGGAACTTCCTCTCCTTACTACATATTACATTAAAACAGCAATTGGAGCAATGAACTAAAAAGTTCTGGTTTACAAGAGAAATTCC
>NC_087166.1:20091265-20128765 GCF_035594125.1 Scylla paramamosain | reverse complement strand
CTTTTTGACTCATCAACTCCTCTCCTCTAGTTGTCTGTCTTCAGCCTCTCTCTCATCGCCGCAGTGTTGCAACTCTAGCTGTCTTCTACCGCTATTTTTCATGCTAACTGCTCTTCTGATCTTGCTAACTGCATGCCTCCTCTCCTCCCGCGGCCTCGCTGCACAAGAGTTTTTTCTTTCTCTCACCCAACTCTTTCTCTCTGTCCAACTCTATAATGCAAGAGTTAACCAGCATTCTCAATCATTCATCCCTTTCTCTGGTAAATTCTGGAACTCCCTGCCTGCTCCTGTATTTCCATCTTCCTATGACTTGAATTCCTTCAATGGGGAAGTTTCAAGACGCTTATCCTTCAATTTTTGACTACCGCTTTGAACACTTTTCTGGGACTGGCTTCGCAATAGGCTTTTTTATTTATTTATTTTTATTGGGTTTTTGTTGCACTGGGCCAGTGTCTCTCCTGCATTTCAAAAAAAAAAAAAAAAAAAAAAAAAAAATATATATATATATATATATATATATATATATATATATATATATATATATATATATATATATATATATATATATATATATATATATATATATATATATATATATATATATATATATATATATATATATATATATATATATATATATATATATATATATATATATATATATATATATACAATTTATCTATAAATTTTGTTTTAAAATGACTTTATCATTACTATTTAATTAACTTTTTTATTAATTGTTTATTTATACTCTCTTTGATCTTTTTTATTTGTATATTGTTGAATGTATTGTTATTATTATTCTTGCTATTTTATTGCATTGCCAGTTTTGTTATTATTTTTCTTGTTTTTACTTGTATGATAGTATTTTGTATACATCAAATTATTTTATATCACTGCCTGGAAAAATATGCTTTATATAGACAAGCTGAATTAAAAATTAAATATTTCAAGTGCTTGCGATTGTACAAACAACTGTCAACTATGAATAGCTTTCTCTCTCTCTCTCTCTCTCTCTCTCTCTCTCTCTCTCTCTCTCTCTCTCTCTCTCTCTCTCTCTCTCTCTCTCTCTCTCTCTCTCTCTCTCTCTCTCTCTCTCCCCGATTTCCTCCATGGTTCCGTGGTTAGCGTGCCTAATTTGAAACAGTGGGCCACGGTTGGAATCTAGACTGGGATGGTCGCGTCGGTGCACAGCCGACGCGACCATCCCAGCTAAGTTAATTTTTTGAGGGTTTGTCGATAAATGAGCATCTGGAGAAACATAGGGAAAGTAAAACTGAAATATAATTGTCACAGTGGTCTTGTGTCCGGGGATAAGAAATATCAGCGTCCACAGTCTTAAAGGCCAAGGATAGTTAGATCGCCGAGGACACGCTGAGCTATCGCGTATGCTCCCAACTTTGATTTTACCATATCCATTACCTCAGATTCGTTGTGGCGGGTCTTACCAAGGCTCATCTGGAGACATTCACCACCTCTAGCAAAGGCCGTAAATCCGAACACATCGTTGGAATTGTAAAGGTCTGTAATATTAACTGTAATATTCCTTCTGTTGCCCATCATCACTTTGTTTTAGCACTGATTTTGACATAATACTAGTGGTATAATTTCCCACTTAATTTACACTTTGGAAAACAGGCTGCATAACAGGCCATATTTCTGTACAATATAATTATACACCTGTAATAATACTTTTACGTTATATGTACTGATCATCCCTTATAATTATTGAGACTTTATTTCCTTTCGCAGAACAACCATGGAAATTTTGAGGTATTCACAAACCTTCTGTACAAGAATGATCGGCTGGTCCGTGTGTTCACCTGGGGACAGCGTACACAAAGTGGGAGCATAACTGCCAGTACCTCTGATAACAGGAATCTTGCCATGGTGCAAGGAGTGTTTACTTCAAGTGACAATTTTAATCTTTTCTCTGACAAGACCAAAGATCTCGAGGGAGCTACCTTAAACGTAAGTACGAAACAATTGTCAATATGAACTGCGGATAACAAAACTTGCTGTTTGATATACATAGTTCCTCTACTCGGCTGTTTGCCACGCCATCGGCAGGAACATTTGATTTAAGGTAGGGTTATATTAATAGGCTTGAAAAAAATAAAATTTCATTCAAGTCAGCACACACAATTTATTTACACCAACACCAGGAGAGTTAACTCGTTACGGGATAATGTAGTAACGTGGAGAATATTTAGCGGTGTTACGTCTCGTATTACTGGAGAGAAGTTAGGAATACGTCACTGTCTTTTTGTCAGTTAAATAGCGACATCACATCACTTAATTTTAGAATTTAGAGTTTTGTGCACACACTAACACATCACTGATTTCAACGTGAGACACGACAGGCCCGTTTCCTGTTGAGAGACCCTGGCCTTAAGGAAATTTACACAAAACCGGAAGCCTTCTAAGGAGAACGTGCAAGGGAAGCATTAAAATGAACCTTATGAGAATTGGTATGATGTAGGAAAAATGATGTGTAAGTGTAAGTAGGAAGGTAAAGAATTCAGAGAAATTCGCAAAAGTGGGCTGAGAAATAGAGTTAGTGACTTACTTTAAAGAATAAATATTAATTTTACAGGTATAAATCCTTTTGAAAATGTTTGGCACAAAAGTCTGTTGTACTGTTTCCGAATGAGCAGTTATCTTGTAAGAAGTTAAGAAACAGATTTTTAGAATGGAAAAGTGTCCTGACACTGTGAAAGACCCTTCTCACATTTCACCGAGACGGACATGGGTTCAGGAAGGAAAAAGTAGTGACGTCCCATGAAGCTCTTATGAAAGTAAGATTTTGGTACTAAATGGAAATAAGGGCACAGAGACAAACTCCTCGAAGCAATCTTATGTATAAGTGATAGCTTACACAAATCGGTTTCCGTAAAAGCTACAAAGACAAAAAGAGAAGCCGGGCAAAATTCAAACCCTTCTTTTTTTTCTGTCTTGCAATCAAGAAGATCGAGCTGATTTCCCACGGAGTAGACCTGGAGTGAACCTACACCGGAATTACCATTTGTGTAACTGGGTAACGCTTATCCTGCCCGTAACGGCAAAGAATGTCATCCTTGTTAATTGTGATATAGGCGTGCTTGATGTAAGAAGACTGACCTCATCACCTGTTTTAATGTGATGGATAACTTTATCCCATACGTCATATTGTGCGCTACGCATTTGCCAATTCTTGTATTGTGAAATCTGGGATTGGTGGTGTCTGGTGTATTTCTGACTCTAAATGCAAACGATCTGTAGTATCCGCAAAACCCTAAGAAGGATCGGATATTATCTACACTTTTGGGGTTAGAAAGTTTTTAACTGCTTCAATTTTACCATCCATAGTGTGAATACCATCAGCTTCAACGACATACCCTAAGAAAGAGATGGATTTACGCAAGAAATCACACTTGGATAATTTTGGCTTGAGGCCAGCTTCTCTGAACCTTAGCAATATTGATTCTAAGCTTTTAAAAGTGAGAGTCAGTATCTTTACTGAAAATTATTAAATCATCTAGGTAAGCATAAACATTTACACCAATCATCTATGAGAATAAGGTGTTCATTAGTGTCTGGAAGGAGCACATTTTAATTCAAAAGGCATGCATAACCATTCAAAGTGTTTGTTAGGCATCCTGAATGATGCTATTTCTCTGGGTTCAGGTGTCAGGGGTATCTGCCAGTAGCCACTCAGTAAGCCAAGGCTACTAGAAACACTATTTCTTCGTCCTAAGAACATAAGTAAATCTTTAAGGAAAGGAAGAGGATAACGATGTTTTTCACTGACTTCAGTTATCTGTCTAAAATCAATGGCGGGACGATAAATGCCATCCTTCTTGTGTACCGAAAAGAGAGGGGTGTTCGAAGGAGATTGGGAATGTCGACTAACTTCTTAATTTAACAGTGCTTTTATTTGTTTGTCTACAACTTCACACTGGCTATGAGGAAGACGATACACGGAAGTATAGACAAGTTGTGTATTCGGTTTGAGTTTGATGTAATGTTGATCGTTGTGAGTGCTCCCCATCCCTGTAACGTCGCAGAAGTTCCACCAATGAGTGTTTTAACTCCGGGTAGTTCAGGGCGTTGACAAACGAAATAAGGGTAGGACCCGTACTTTGTCTATGTCACCAGCGGATCTACCCAGCGAAGCGGCACAAGCACCAGGAATCTCCAAAACCTCAAACAAGACTCAAACAACTCCAAAACCTCAAACAAGACTTTCTGGTTATAAACTAAAGCCTCAGTAAGAAATACTCCTTTTTTTTTAATGCTATCGGACCACCAGAAGTATTTACAGTAAGAACATTGGTCTGACTGTCTTCATAGACTGTGTTTAGGGTCCACAGTTAATTTAATCATTCGGCTGTGGCCTTCCAGGTAAATATCATAGCCTAAGGGAACATTTTGAATGGATACTGGTATATGGGCAGCTGTACGGCTGGGTTTGAAAATTATTACTTATTACCGTGGATTTCATTGATTTCTAACCAGTTGTAATGTCTTTTTGGCATATTATTTCAGATGAACTATCAGTTTGATATGATCTTAAATCTGATAAGCTATTTTGTGTAGATACTTGAACGCCAGAAATATTTTGGTTTCTAGGACCCCAAGTGATATTTTTAGTATGGTGAGAAGGAGAGATAAGACGCTCGGGTTTATCCATCACCTTAAAATATCTCCCTCCTATTTTCACTGAGTTGGTCAGAGGATGAATCTCCATGTGGTTCGTCTTTAATGTCTCTAAGCCAAAAAAGCCCATCTGAACTGAAGGTAAGCTCAAAAAAAAAAAAATAAATAAATAAATAAATAAATGAATAAATAAATAATAATAATAATAAAATAAATAAATAAATAAAAATAACATAGAAATATATTCCAATGACCTCGGAGTTTTTACCCGTCCTAATAGGGAGGTAAACGACACCCATTATCTTAAAAGGGGTATGTGAAACACCTAATAAATTGGTTGTATTGTGTTTCAGAGGCTAACGTCCGCCACGAGACGAGTGTTAAATACGATTCTTCCGAGAGTATAATCACGGTCGCACTAATGTCTACGGCAAACAAAGCCTTCAAAGAACCCACTTATGTAGCATGAACCATTGCAATAGTCTGAGTATAGGCAGCAACTAAGGAAGCGCTTATTGGTTCAGTTGCCTGCTCGGCATTTCTCTGTTGCGTTTCTGCTCTGGTGGTGTTTAACTTGGCTTTGTCCGGCCGGGGCGCGTGGCTTCCCTCGACTTTTTTTTGTGCCTGCACCCTTTATCGCAAGCTTTCCACCACGTTACGCTCACCAGTGGAATGGGTACTCGTGTTGTGCACGCGGCAGTATTTACCTGTTCCAAAAGGAGGTGTGGTAACATTTCCCTGGGTACTACTATCGTTTATTATTATTATTATTGTTATTATTATTATTATCATTATTATTATTATTATTATTATTATTATTATTATTATTATTATTATTATTATTATTACTAATGTTAGCTAGTCTGTCGTCCACTGTGGTCTTTCTAGGACTAGCAGTGGCATCACCCTTTGCCCTTGAAACTGGAACCGAACCAGATGCCGAGGGCTGATGATTGACACTGGTTGTGGTGTTTTTTCTTACCTTTCTGTTTGGTAAAACACTTATTTGGCGTGTGTCCAGGTTTATTGCAGTGATGACACGTCAGAACCAAAGTGCTATTTGACCGCAGCAGCATAAGACACCACCTACCTCCGTGTCTTTTCCGGGAGATGCTGACCGGGTGATGGCGGCAGTAGATGCAGTGTAACGAGCATTTGTCGCGCTTCCATTATTTATTATTTTATTATTTTATTTATTTATTTATTTATTTATTTATTATTTATTTATTTACTTATTTTTATTTATTTTTATTAATTAATTAATTTTATTTATTTATTTATTTTTTTATAGACGCGGTCACCGCGCTTAAACTTTAAAGAAAGTATTAATTTGCGCTCCTCGCCCTTTAAAACCAGCAGACTACAGACTTCTAAAAATCTCTGAAAGTCAATTTCACTGATGGTGTCACTGTTAATCCACCCATTTTCATGTTTGATTCTTAGAATGTCTGCAGCTGTTTGACTAGAAATTACTAGTACCTACTAGAAGACGGACTTAGGCAGGCACTCACGGACTTAATTTATTCCTTGGACCACGTGCGTTTTAACTCATCGTAATAATTTTTCTCTCTTGGTTCTATAAATGTACTTGATTCCATAAATAGTAGGCCAGAGAGCAAGGTAGAAATTTAGATCTGAAAAAAATGTTATCATCCGGCTCGGCGATACATGCATGGGCTATTACATCCTCGCACCTAACAATGAACTTTCGGGCTGAATATTCTAAATATGTTCCCGAACAGGGGACGACATCAACGGTCGTGCAAAATACTTGCACCTTGCTTGAGCTATGGTCCAGCACCAGTACCAGTGCAGGTAGTGGTTGTGTGTTAATCATGGTGATTTAAACAAGGTTTTCTGGGAAGCCGTCGGTGTCGAGTATCACTCCTTAGTTTACAGAGCTTATGATTCTCGCCAGACTCACCTTCCTCATCACTAGGCTCTAAATGCTCACTATCTTCTGTTCTGGGAGAAGCAACCTGAGAAATACACAATCGATGAAATTCCACAGATAATTTCCACTTTCTGAACATGGAATTCATATGCAAACAATTTTGAATAATGGTGTTGTATTATTTTTTTTCCAAGCCCAGGAAACTTTGAGCAGTTTTCAAAGAAAATCTACAAATCTGATAGAGTAATAATGAAGAATACATTGAGTTACTATGAATTATTTGTACTAACTTTCATTACATTAGATTATATGACTATTATATGAAGTGAAGATGAAACTTACTAAAGGAAAACACAAACAAAAAATGTAAAAAAAAAATAATAACACAATATTTCCTTACTTATTAAATTTTAAAATAATCAAATAAGTCACCATTCCGGCCACAGAAAGATAGGAACAAGTGATGTTATCAAGTGTCTACTAAAGTATCAGCAAATGCGCTTTTTTAAGCTTATCGTTGGAGTTAAGTTACACCAGGAGTAGTTATCCGGTCTTTCTTTGTGTTTTTCAGTGCCTGCTATGAAAAAAAAAAGTGACAATGATTCAGGAAATATGAGAAGAAGGCAGCCAAATTTGAGTGGTCTCAGGAGAGATGGGTTGGCCTTGCTGCTAATATGCTGAAAGGCATGGCCCTCGAAGTATATGATAAAATCTCAGTAGAGGATTTAGAGGATTATGGGGAGTTTAAGGCTAACATCCTGAGAACCTACGAACTACAGTTCCGTGTGAGGAAGAAAAGGCTTAGTGACCCTTACCTCGAGTGTGCTCGCTACCTCGAGGACACATTTGAAAAGTGATTGCTAGCGAGCAGACTACATCTTGTCGAGAGTTAAAAAAGTTCATGGAAATGAAGCAACATATTAATGTGGCTGAGAAGGAGCTTGTTCCGCTGCTCCGGGATAAAGAAGTTCAAAAACCTTAAGGAGGCGGCCACGTGCTGGCTCACCGATCAATGTCTCGTTGATTGAGTGGGACGTCTTGGTGTGGGGGAGTGGGGAGTCGGTGACAGCCTTTCTGGAGGCGCGGCAGGTGCTGGGTTATCAGGAGGTCCACGTTATAGTAACAAGTTAAGACAAGCAAGTCCTGTTGATAACGTTTCCACCCAGCCCTTGACGGAGACAGATTGAGAGCATGTCGCATAGTACTCCCAGGTATAGTATGCAATTAATGTGCCATTATTATAAGAATACTGGGCACTTTAAATTTCCCAAGTCTCCCAGAAACCTGTGGCCAGCGTTTGGTCGTAAGGGTAGAAAGACAGGAGTGACTACCCCTCGTCTGTTGATACCTCACCATCTCCGTGAGGTCTGGTTTGGACTGGTGCGGTTCATTTTTGTGTAAGGGCATTGTTGAGATACCTGGGCTTGAGTGCCCTGTTAATGTTTTGAGAGACACATCAGCACAGCAATCGCTGTGCAGGAATGTTACTGGGAGGCGAGTTGCCTCAGACAAAGGGAATTGGCGCCGTGGAGAGCTTCGCTACAGCAATGAGGCTTGTGTACCCGCTAGTGACAGCAGGAACGCGGGTGGCACAAGTGGAAGATCTGATAGTGTCGGATGTTGATTTCATTTTAGGGATTGACCTGGCAGGTGGGAGAGTTTGGGTCCAACCCCCATCCTCGGACACCGTCCCAGATGTGGAGGCTGCTGATGAGGTTCCTGATTTTGTTAGGCGAGGCGAGCAACCCAGCGTTCGGGGTCCGCGGTTTCTGTGATTCCTAGGGTCGATTCCAATCAGGCAGGGCCATCGCAAGAGGTTTGCAGAGTTGGTGTTGATGCCGCAGTGGTGACAGAGCGCCGAGGTCTGTCAACTGCTGGCGAAGGTTTGGGCGTGTCAGAGTTGGGCTTGTCCTTGTGCTGGGCCTGACTGCACTAGAGGAGAGCTATCATAGGAATTACATTACTTGTTTGGGGATGAGGGTGAGGCTGGAGTATTTGGTTTGGATAGTTTGTTTGTTGGTTCACCTGGTTTGGAGGCTGTGGACGCCGAGCCACAGACTCAGAAGCAGTTTAGGCGGTTTTGGTGACCGGGCGTGGCCACGTTTGTTGGGTGTTGCCGCGCTGTTTAGGTGAGCAAGCCTGATTATCTCTTGTCTGGGGCCCTTCTCCCCCGTGTTTTGGCTGATGTTGTTTTCCCTGGGATGGGGATAGGAGGGCATATTGTTAATCCGATTCCTCCTTCTCGTGGGAGTTGTGAGTGTTGTAGCTGACGCGAGCGTTACGGCGCAGCGTCGGGAGGCAGCGTTGAGTGAGATTGCCGGGGGATGTGTTGCTTGCTACTCGGTAGGGCCCCACAACGTGAGTGAGGGCAACATGTGGTCAAGTTGCTGTTAAAAGTCAGGTGCTGGGCCCGGGTAGTAAAGTAGGCGATGATGGGAAGTAGTAGTCACTCCAAGGAAAATCAGCAAAATACCTCCTCAGGTCCCCCAACTAGCAGAGGCAAAACGCCAGAGGCACCTCCATTTAGGGGGATCCTGAGGAGGGATTGGAGAGATAAGGCAAGATACAGATATGAAATTGTGATCGGAGGTGCCCAACAGAGAAGAGAGGGTAATAGCATAAGCAGGATTAGAGGTTAGGAAAAGGTCAAGAATGTTGGGCATATCTCCAAGATGGTTAGGAATACGAATAGTGTGTTGCACCAATTGCTCTAGGTCATGGAGGATAGCAAAGATGAAGGCTAATTCACCAGGATGGTCAGTGAAGGGATAAG
Source organism: Scylla paramamosain (assembly GCF_035594125.1). Lineage (NCBI taxonomy): Eukaryota > Metazoa > Arthropoda > Malacostraca > Decapoda > Portunidae > Scylla > Scylla paramamosain. The sequence continues at coordinate 20,119,460 of NC_087166.1, read as the reverse complement.
AAAGTCAAAGCTGGTGGTGAACACTGAAGTCTCCAAGAATGGAGATCTCTGCAAAAGGGAAGAGAGTCTAATGTGCTCCAGTTTGGAAGTCAAGTAGTCGAAGAATTTCTTATAGACAGTGGAGTTGAGAGGTATACAGAGCAGATAAATTTAGTTTGAGAGTGACTCTGTAGTCGTAGCCAGATGATGGAAAACTCAGAAGATTCAAGAGCGTGGTCACGAAAGCAGGGTAAGTCATTGCGCACATAAACGCAACATCCAGTTTTGGAGAAGGGGCTACTGTCAGTTGCCTCAGACATCTGTGTTTCAGTGAGGGAAAGAAGATTAGGTTTATTAGAAGAGAGGTGATGTTCTATAGATTGACAATTAGATGTAAGACCGCGAATGTTGCAGAAATTAATGAAGAAAAAGTTGAAGGGGAGTTGTCAAGACACTTAGGGTCGGTATCAGAAGAGCAGTCCGACCTGGGGACATTTGTGGCTCCTCCTCAGATGGGGACTACCTCAGCATTAACACAATGGCAGTAGACACCTGCCAAAACGATAATTACTCCCATTGCGATCTGAAGCACTAGACCATGGGGAGCTGTGAACTTATTATTAATCCAGCTGTGGCCTCAAAGAACGTTTCCCGTTTTATCTCACAACACAAGGGCACAGTCACAGTCTGCTATGTAAAGACAACTCTCTTCCTTCACAAAAAAAAAAAAAAAAAATAAATAAATAAATAAATAAAAATAAAAATAAATAAAAAAAAATACATGCACCTAATTACGCACACACCCTTCACTCAAAATTCAAAATTTATATGGCGATTCCTACACCAGCCTCTTGAGTATTCATCTGAGAAGGGAACCACAAATGTCCCCTGGTCGACGTGCTGTGCTAGTATCAACCCTAAGTGTCTTGACACCTGGCCTCAACTTTTTTTCATTAACTTCTGCAACATTTGCTGTACTTAGATCTAATTTCCAATCTGTAGAGCACCATCTCTCCGCTACTAAACTTCATCTTTTCTTCACTGAAACACAAGTGACAGTAGCCCCTTTTCTGTTTCCTCCTAGTTTCTGTATCCTAATTATCAATGCAAAGCTCGATGTTACATCTATGTGCGCAATGTCTCAACCTGCTCTCTTGCCTATGCTCTTGAATGTTCCGATTTTGCACCATCTGGTTACGACTACAGAGTCACTTTGAAGCTAAATTTATCTGTGTTGTATAATTCTCACCTACCTCCTGACTATAAGAAATTATACCCTTTTCTCTGTAACTTCATCTCAAGTTTCCTTTCTGATCGTTCTACTGCTGCTGTGGTAGACGTTCACTGTTTTTCTCCTATTAACAATGGTGTTCCTGATATGTTTTCTCTTCCTATTATTCATTAATGATCTTCTAAACCAAAAAATCTTGTCCTGTCCACTCCTACGCTGATGATATCACCCTGCACTTTTCCACGTCTTTTAGTAGACGTTCAACTTTTCAGGAAATAAACAATTCACGCAGGGAAACCACAAATCACCTGACATGTGATCTCTTTAAAATTTCTGATTGGAACAGAGCAAACATAGTGTTGTTCAATGCCTCAAAAACTCAATTCCTTCATCTGTCAACTCGACACAACCTTCCAGACAAATATACCCTCTTCTTTATTGACACTCAACTGCCCCCCTCTTCTCCACTGAACATCCTCGGTCTGTCCTTTACTTATAATTTAAACTGGAATGGTATCTTCTACCGCTATTTTCATCCTAACTGCTCTTTTGATCTAGCTAACTGCATGTCTCCCCTCCTCCCGCGGTCTCGTTGCACAATATTCTTTTTCCTCTCACCCACATTCTGTCCACCTCTCTAATGCAAAAGTTAACCAGTACTTACAATCATTCACTCCTTTCTCTGGTAAACTCTGGAACACTATGCCTGCTTCTGTATTTCCACCTTCCTATGATTTGAATGTTTTCAAGAGGGAGGTTTTCCAGACACTTATCTTTCTGTTTTGACTACCGCTTTGGACCCTATTCGCGGACAGGCATGTCATAGGGCCTTTTTTTTTTTTTTATTGGATTTTTTGTTGCGCTTGGGCGGTGTCTCTCCTATATATATATAAAAAAAAAGAAATGCCGTATTATTGCTTTAATTTCTTGCATCTCTAAAGTTTTTAATCTATCCTCAACAGGAAGATTCTAAACCTCTATCACTTCAAAACCTTCTATCGGGTCGTCAGTATGGTTTCCGTCAAGACCGGTCTGCCGGTGATCTGGCTTTCCATACTGAGCCTTTTTTTTTTTTTTAAAGTATTTTTTTTTTTTTTTTAAGGATTTTGATTAAACTTTTGCGGTTGCCTTAGACATATAGAAATGTTTTGATAGAGTCTGGCACAAAGGTTTGATTTCCAGTCTACTTTCTTACGGCTTTCCTTTCTGACTTCTGTTTCTGTTGTGATAGACGGTCACTCTTCTACTAAATTTATTAACAGAGGATATCTTCAGGATTCTGTCCTGTCACTCTCTATACGAGTATTCCTATTATTCATCAATGATTTTCTAAACCAAACTTCTTGGTCCTATCCAATCCTACGATGATGATACCACATTGCACTTTTCCACGTCTTTTCGTAGACGTCTTACCCTTCAGAAAGTAAACACTTCACGTTGGGAAGCCACAAAACGCCTGATTTTCGATCTCTCTCTAAAATTTCTGATCGGGGCAGAGCGAACTTAGTATTGTTAAATGCCTCAAAAACTTAATTCCTCCATCTAGCAACTCAACACTACTTTCCAAACAACTGTCACCTCTTCAATGACACTCAATTGTACCACTCTTTTACACTGAACCTTCGGTCTGTCCTTTACTTAAAATGGAATCTTTACATCGCCAGTTTTTTTTCTTTTTTTTTTTCTCACCCCCACAGCTGCTACAGTGGTCTTATCCATCTATTTATGGATTATGCTTCACATGTATAAGGGGGAGGTTTCACTCTTACCGTTCTTTTAGACAGGGTGGAATGTAAGGTTTTTCGTCTTATCACCTACTCCCCTCTAACTCACTCTCTTCATCCTCTTTCTCATCACCATTCAAGACATTTATCCTGTATTTTTTACTAACGCTTTCGACTTGGTTCGGGAATCGGCACCTCAGTAAACCTTTTTATTTATTTATTTATTTTTTTTATCAGTTTTGTTACCCTTGGCCGGTGCACCTCCTACATAAAAAAAAAAAAAAAAAAGAGTTCCATGAATTTTTACATAGTTTTACGTAGTTACATAGTTGAAGGTAGTGGGCATGGGAAGACTGAAATGTGAGACACGGCTTCTGTTGTGCGGTCGGAGCCCGTGAAATCACTGGTTGTGACTGGCCAGTATTTGTTAATATTGTGAGAGAGAAAAAAAAAAAAAGGCTTTCTTCTGGCTCACGGAGAAACTTGGCGCTACCAATACGGACGCCATCTAAGGCTGCCATTTGCAGATCAATGGAACGTCAAACATGAAAATGAACACATGCCTAGGCCCACTATCTATCACTTACGTTCTAGAGATGTTCTTCAGAGTACCAGTGTCTCGCGGGATTTTACAGTGAAAGATCACACCACGAATGAGTACAGTTAAATCCTGATTTGCTTGTTAAAAAAAAAAAAAAAACATCTCTCTAACCTTGTTTAACAGTTTCTTGTGTTTTCGCTAATAATCCTACGTGACATGTCGAACTGACAGTCACCCATGAAATGTATTATTTTAGTATGGAACCTAACGGTCCAACATGAACATTATCATGTGTTTTGCCAGCTACAAAATCACTTTCAAGAACAAGTAGATCGGATAAATAAATTAAACGGTGAGATTAGAGGATTAATGCGCCGCAAAGATATTAATGTTGACCATTTCATTGCTTTACGAAAGGATCTCCTTAAAAATGTAATAAAGTATTAGCATGGAAATGCACTTTAAAATGTGGTGTCAATATCGTGATTACTAATCATGAAAGAGTAATGTTAATAATACACCCTTGCTCTTACCCTGACATACATGGCATATACCTGATAATCGGCAGGGATATGAAGAATGAGGGAAATAAATAAGTAAATAAATAAACACGTGCAGCACATACAATTTCACTGCAAAATTACGTGAAAGATATCAAACTAAGAATTAATACTTTGTAAAAAAAATAATAGCAAATCAAAGAACGTCGCAATGATAATGGATGCCCATATCTGTTAACCTTGGCAAGGGGGAAATAAACATGCTGCATACATGTGAATTTAAAGTATGTACTTAACGACGCCAACAGTAGAACATCATTAATCTGCAAACCTACTATCAAATAATTAGTCGTGAGTCGATGAATAAATTACAGCACATGTATAAGTCCAGGCTTAGCAACAACATTGCAAAATCTTATCTCCCGCCTTTTTTTTTTTTTTTTTTTTTGAGAAGTCGCTGTCTAATATCGGCCGGTCCTTTGGTTTCGGTATGGTTTTCGCTCGTCATAGTATCCCAGCAGCAAAAATAACAATTGTTCGCTTCTTTTTGGGATTTGCCAGGTAAAACATCAGTCCCTGCAGAAACAAGTGGAAAAAAATAATATGTAGGAGACCACAAATAAATGTAAAAAAAAAAAAACCCTAAGAGACTAGTTGCAAGTATTGAATTTATATATATATATATATATATATATATATATATATATATATATATATATATATATATATATATATATATATATATATATATATATATATATATATATATATATATATATATATATATATATATATATATATATATATATATATATATATATATATATATATACGAGTATATATATATATATATATATATATATATATATATATATATATATATATATATATATATATATATATATATATATATATATATATATATATATAAACTCTTCTATAGAAGTAATGTTAGCATAAATACTCAGGATTAATTTCTTGTAGCGTATGGGTGTAATAAATCAAAATGTATCACGAGAGGTGATTTCAGAATGTGCATCTCCAAAGAACTGTAAGGCCGTATATTGAGTTCTGCATTAAAACAGTCAGCGACTACCGGCAGCTTAGACCATTGCAAGCGCCCTAATTTACTCATAAACACCTTCCCCCCCCCAAAAAAAAAAATGTCCATAAGAAATACTCATCCGATCCCTTCCACCGACCCAGAAATATTCAAATAAATGTCATACTTCTCGATCATCTTCCTCGTTTCAGAAATTGCAATCATTTCCTTCTGAGCACCCCCTTTTAAAGTTTTTTTTTTTTCATAATGAGGATCATAGTTTTAACAATGTAAAGTCTCAACACTGCAAGGACACAACAACAATGTAGGAAAACAGTTCTAGTGCGGAGACGAGACACTGCTAGAAACACTGGCGTGGGACGGGCAACAAAGCTGAAGATCCTGTGCGGGAATGGAAACCAATGAACACCCGTTAGCGGAGTGTGACGGGTACGAGGATTGGAGAAAAAAAAAAGCTTATGACGACAGTAATGGGGAGGAAAAATGACATTAAATGTTACAAGAAGAGATTGGAGGGATCGCCACATTACTAGGATCATATGAAAATTAAAATTAAAACAGAGAGAATAGCATTCATTATAATAGTTTTTTTTTTTAATACAGAGTTTGGGAAAAAAAAAAAAACAGATGAAGCAGTATAATAGTGAAAAAAAAATAAAAAATAAGCAGACTAAGAAACAACAGAAGCAACAACCATTACAAAGCGGAACAGGTCGCAGGAAGAACGGCTGCAACAGAACGGCGCACACCGCAGGTGGAAGAGAAATATCTTTTTTTTTTTTTTTTTTATGTTCGTACGCCAAAGCAGATTCTGCTCTATATCTATGCTCGTCTGATGAATTGCTCGTATACAAAATTAGTCATAAACCAAGGTATTACTGTGTGGCTTTCCTGAATGACAAATTTAAGCGTTAAAAGATTGGTAAATAAATCTGGCTTCAGGTAAACCAACAGCTACATGTACACCTCAGAAACATCATAAACGATAAATTGATTTGTTGGTCTTTCATTATAACCATATATATATATATATATATATATATATATATATATATATATATATATATATATATATATATATATATATATATATATATATATATATATATATATATATATATATATATATATATATATATATATATATATATATATATATATATATATATATATATATATATATATATATATATATATATATATATATATATATATATATATATATATATATATATATATATATATATATATATATATATATATATATATATATATATATATATATATATATATATATATATATATATATATATATATATATATATATATATATATATATATATATATATATATATATATATATATATATATATATATATATATATATATATATATATATATATATATATATATATATATATATATATATATATATATATATATATATATATATATATATATATATATATATATATATATATATATTTTTTTTTTTTTTTTATCCTCGCCGTACATTAGAGATTAAGGTGATACTGATTTTCCAATCTTATGTCGCATTGCTTTCTGATGCATGTAAACCAACTTTTTGATGATAGTGACAGTGATCAAAATAGGGGCAGTTTGACAAGGGTAGTTTTATTCACATAATTACTGTTTGGTGACTGAATGGGATAATATGGATAAAAGAGGTACGCAGTATCCAGTCGTTGGAATGAATAGACATGTGAGCAACTGGGTTTTACAGTTCATCATATATGGTATTTAAAAAAAATGTTTCATCTCTTGCTGCACCTGTTAATTTGCTCTGTTTACGTATTAATGTTTTTTTTTTGTTATGAATGCAAAGCTTTACTATGTTGTAATCCCGTAGGGAGCACGTGACTATCACCCGTCAACCATTCGCGCAGATATTTTTACTGCTATGAATTTTCATGCTATCAGGACGCCTTATCTCTGTTAATTTATCTTTTTTGCACGTCAGTATATCTATTAGGGTAAAGTTCATGCAACGCACTGTACATGAAATGTACAATAAGGAAGGGAGGCCAGGTCCAGTCCTTATACCAAAATGATCTCTGATCCATTATTGTTTACACTTCTACCAGGCTGTCACACTATGCACACCGCTTGCACTAGATGTTCACCCATAACATAACGGTGGACGAGGGTCCACCGTTATGTCACATCTGTATTCCACATGATTTCTTGATAAAGTGTCCGCTGAACACAGAGTTAATACACTATATATTCTTCCACCACTCAGCAATGTCTTGAAGAAAACTGCTAGGTTTCAACAACACTCACACTGGGATCATCAAGATTACCAGGACCGAGCGCTGACATCTCGGCGACCACCTACCACTGGTTAACCAACCTGCACAGCTTGCACAATAACTCATGCATTAACCACATTATACTTTTTTTTTTTTTTTTCACTAACTCTTTTTTCACGAACTCCTCCACAATTCTATCACACGATTATTAAGCAGGTGTTATTTTCCAAATATTTTTAATGCAAAGCAATATAAATTGTCCATTATTCCTGTCAAACTTTGCTTTTGAGTTTTTAGAATTTTTTTTTTTGTCCCAAAATAGCTAAATTTCACCATTTTTCAGATGCTGTCACATAAAACATTTTTGCTCTTGTCTTGATTAATTAACCAAAATATATAGCAGAAGGCATCTGGAGAATGATTGCAGCCTCTTGATGCCATTTCACTTCTTGTGATGTGTCTTCTCAGGCAGCCAAAGCAAGACTGATTGGTGGTCTGCAAACCCCTACTTTTATCTTGTCAAGCAGTACTCTAGAATATACTTAGTCTTTCTAGAATGTGTTCCAGAATGTTCTCAATCTCTAGAATATTCTTGAACCTACTTTACAATATTTTGAATCATTCTAATAAATTCTTGTAGATTCTAGAAAATTCTTGATACTTCTACATATTTCTACTGTATTCTAGAAAGTTATAGAATATTCTGGAAATGTTTACATTGAACAGAATGTTCTAAAATGTTCTAGAAACTTCTAAATGTGTTTGGTAGAACATTCTGGAAGATTTGAGATTTCTGAAATGTAAGCAAATTCTTCTAAATATGAGAAATTCCTTGCTAGATCTGGTTAGTTCAAGAATCATCTTATCAAAATTAAAAATCTTTAGAACATTTTATATTCTTTCTTTCATTGTTGTAACTTATTTGCAGCATTTCAAAATCAATTAGATACACAGATGAGATTTTGCAAAGGTCTTTACCTGACATGAAAACCAATAGTAACCCATACTATAATGAAATAAGGCAAAAATGTAAATTTATTGTTCTAACCACAAAAGCAAAGTTTAGGATCAAAATAACTTTTTTCTATTTTGTTTAGATGGAAATAACTGGAAAATTATAGTTTGGGGCCAAGAACAAGACATAAGTGAAATTTTGTTACAGTGTTATTCAATTTCCTCAGGTGGTAACATTCCTCTTTCCGCCGGTCGTGATGTACCGCCGAGCAGCAAATGGCAGTGTGGTGGACAGGTACGGCGGCAACATTCGTCTGGCCCAGGCCGTGGCGGGAATGTATAACTTCAGTATCCGCTTCATAGAGCCGCCTCCTGGTGTGTGTCAATATATATATATATATATATATATATATATATATATATATATATATATATATATATATATATATATATATATATATATATATATATATATATATATATATATATATATATATATATATATATATATATATATATATATATATATATATATATATATATATATATATATATATATATATATATATATATATATATATATATATATATATATATATATATATATATATATATATATATATATATATATATATATATATATATATATATATATATATATATATATATATATATATATATATATATATATATATACTATATATATATATATATATATATATATATATATATATATATATATATATATATATATATATATATATATATATATATATATATATATATATATATATATATATATATATATATATATATATATATATATATATATATATATATATATATATATATATATATATATATATATATATATATATATATATATATATATATATATATATATATATATATATACGAGGTGTGTCATTAAAGTTCCAGGACTGGTGTCCTAAAAGATGAATTTCAAACCCAAGCCACAAACCACCATATTTCCCCTTCAAAGTAATCCTTCTGGAGTATACAACTGCGCTCCCAACCCTCTACAGTCACTAATCTTTTTCTTACGTGCTTTTAAAATCATGTCCTCTGTTGCAGGTCGTTTAACAATGAGCGCTGAACAGCGAACAAACTTGAAGTTTTTGGTGCAGTTGGGGAAAACGCCGTCAGAAGCACTGGGTATGCTGCAAAAAGTGTACGGGGATGAGACAATGTCACGCTCACGTGTTTTTGAGTGGTGCAAGAGGTTCAAAGAGGGCCGGGAGGACGTGGAAGATGACCCCAGGAGTGGAAGACCCTCAACGAGCAGGAATGAGGCCAATGTTGAGCGTGTCAAGCAGATGGTGCGTGACGATCGTCGGTTGACTGTTCGAAAGATCGCAGATGAGCTTGGCATGAACCACAACAGCGTGTGGAAGATTATCACTGAAGATCTGGGCATGCGGAAAGTCTGTGCGAAGATGGTGCCGAGACTCCTGAACGATGACCAGAAGGGACGACGCATGCAGGTGTGTCAGGACATCCTCGAGCGTCTGGAAACTGAACCAGACTTGCTCAGGAGAGTCATCACCGGCGATGAGTCCTGGGTATTTGAGTACGACCCGGAGACCAAACGCCAGAGCCTTCAATGGAAGAGTCCGGCGTCGCCACGGCCGAAGAAAGCAAGGCAGTCCAGGTCCAGCTTCAAGGTCATGTTGATCGCTTTCTTCGATGTGAGGGGCATCGTCCACTGCGAGTTCTTGCCACAGGGCCAGACAGTCAACCAACATGTGTACAAAGAAGTACTGCGGCGTCTGCTTCGTGCAGTGCGCGAGAAGAGGCGGGAGTTGTGGCAGGGCAACTCGTGGCTGCTTCACCACGACAATGCGCCTGCTCACAATGCCCTGAGCATCAGAGAGTTCTTGGCCAAGAAGAACATCGCCGTGCTGGAGCAACCGCCCTACTCACCTGACCTCGCTCCGTGCGACTTCTTCCTCTTCCCCAAGCTCAAGGAGGTCATGAAGGGGACCCGTTTTGATGATGCGGACGACATCAAAAAGGCCGTGACGACGGAGCTGAGGAGCATCCCGCAAGAATCCTTCCAGCAGTGCATGCAAGCCTGGCAGAGAAGGATGGACAAGTGCATGCGGTGCCAGGGGGATTACTTCGAAGGAGATAACCTATAGTTTGTAGCCTGGATGTGAAATAAAACTTGTGTGGCACCAGTCCTGGAACTTTAATGACACACCTCGTATATATATATATATATATATATATATATATATATATATATATATATATATATATATATATATATATATATATATATATATATATATATATATATATATATATATATATATATATATATACTACTTTAGTGTGTAAAACACACACACACACACACACACACACACACACACACACACACACACACACACACACACACAGAGAGACCGAGAGAGACAGAGAGAGACATACTACTTTAGTGTGTAACACACATACACACACACACACACACACACACACACACACACACACACACACACACACACACACACACACACACACACACACAGAGAGAGAGAGAGAGAGAGAGAGAGAGAGAGAGAGAGAGAGAGAGAGAGAGAGAGAGAGAGAGAGAGAGAGAGAGTAAGAAGCAAGCACGGTGTCCCCGTCTGTGATGGTGACCACACGTCCCACGACTATGACATTCTTCTCGATGTCACTTGATACCTCCTTTAACGTTGATGGCCATGTCTCTCTCTCTCTCTCTCTCTCTCTCTCTCTCTCTCTCTCTCTCTCTCTCTCTCTCTCTCTCTCTCTCTCTCTTTCTGTGTGTGTGTGTGTGTGTGTGTGTGTGTGTTACAATTTTCCACCATCTAGCTAATTTTCACTGTTACTCTTACTTTATCTGTTATACAAGGAAAAAGGAGACATACAGTACTGTAAAAAATTACAGAGGAATTAAATTAATGTCGCATACAATGAAACTGTACGAAAGGATAATTGAGAGAAGAGTAAGGGGAGAAACACAGGTGGGAGACGAACAATTTGGATTTATGCCGGGGAGAAGTACTACCGATGCAATCTTTGCGCTAAAACAACTACTGGAGAGGTATGGGAGAAGCAAAGAGAATTACACATTATTCTAATTGATTTAGAAAAAGCTTATGATAGAGTACCATGCCAAGAAGTTTGGGCTAGTATGAGAAGGAAAGGAGCATCAGAGAAGTATGTGAGAGTGATCCAGGACATGTACGAAGGCTCAAGGACGAAGGTAAGGAGCAATGTGGGAACAACAGAGGAGTTCTGTGTGAGAGTGGGTCTGCACTCTGAGCCCATATCTGTTCAACCTACTAATGGATGATAGTGTTCAAAATATAAAGGAGGAGGCACCGTGGACCATGTTGTTCGCGGATGACATCGCCTTGGAGGATGAAAGTAGAGATGGGGTAGAGAGAAAGTTGGAGAGAAGGCGAGGAGCATTGGAAGGGAGAGGTTTGAGAATTAGCAAGGAGAAGACGGAATATCTGAATTTTAATGGTCGACAGGAGTGCGAAGTATGGATGCAAGATATGAAGTTAAGGGGTGTCAAGGAGTTCATATACTTGGGCTCTCATATATCAGCGGACGGCAGCCTGGATGGAGAGATCATTCTCCGTATCCAATCGGAGTGGAAGAATTGGAAAAGAACAACTGGACTGCTCTGTGACCGAAAAATTAGTGCCAGAGTAAAGGGGAAAGTGTTCAAATCGGTGGTTAGACCCGCATTGTTATATGGTGCGGAGACGTGGCCAATAAAGAAAGCACAATAGAATAAGTTGGAGGTTGCTGAGATGAGAATTTTAAGGTGAATGCTTGGGGTGACAAGGAGGGATAAAGTGAGAAACAATTTTATAAGAGGAACAGCCAAAGTAACGGAGGTGACAAAGAAAGTACAAGAAAGGAGAATGCGATGGTTCGTTTATATCAAAAGGCGAGAAGAAGGATATGTCGGCAGAAGGATGTTGGATATGGAAGAGGAGGGAAGAAGACGACGTGGCAGACCAAAGAAAAGGTGGAAGGATCGCATTGGAGAGGACCTGAGGGAGAGAGGATTGAGTAGAGAGGAGGTTGGGGACAGAGCCTTGTGGAGAAGACTAGTGAGGAACAGCGACCCCATATGAACATGGGAGGAGCTGCAGAAGAATCAGACTCTTACTTTATATGTGTTGTATATTTCATCGAACGTATACTAACATACGGAAATAAGGGAAGGGAGGGAAGGTACTAAACATATATGTGTCGGGAAAACAACAACTTGAAGTGGATTATGAGCCCACAAAGTGAGATCTATACTTTTGGAATGTTGGTCTTTTAATTAATCTACATATATTTTTTTGTTCATTTAGGTATTATTATTGCTGTTAATAACAAAAAAAAATAAATAAATAAAATAATAATAATAATAATAATAATAATAATAATAATAATAATAATAATATTATTATTATTATTATTATTATTATTATTATTATTATTATTATTATTATTATTATTATTATTATTATTATTATTATTATTATTCATTATTTTTAACTTCATTCGATGGCACAAAATGCATCCATAATATTAAACAGAGAGTGATATTCTGACAAAGGGTGCATTGAATAAAACAGTTTGAGAACCAATGTCTAAATACATTATTATTATTATTATTATTATTATTATTATTATTATTATTATTATTATTATTATTATTATTATTATTATTATTATTATTCATTAATTTTAACTTCATTCGATGGCACAAAATGCATCCATAATATTAAACAGAGAGTGATATTCTGACAAAGGGTGCATTGAATAAAACAGTTTGAGAACCAATGTCTAAATACATATTGAGACTCTCCCAAACATTTATGTTTCATTGTCCTATTTGCCATTTATTATCGGCCGTATTGATATTTTTTTCTAATCATATATATATATATATATATATATATATATATATATATATATATATATATATATATATATATATATATATATATATATATATATATATATATATATATATATATATATTTATTTTATTTTTTTTTGTCTCAGTGCATAGCAATTAATATGAAATCTTAAATGTGATAACTTTGGTTGAATCATTTTAGTGCGTCAGTTTCCTCAAAAACAATAAATTTATCTGCAGGTGAGCTTTGGGGTGAGCTGACGTCTAACGGTACGTGGAATGGCATGGTTGGGCTTTTTGCACGCGAAGAGGGAGACATAGGAGTGGCTAACCTATTCATCACGGCACTTGGTGGACGGAGGAAGTTCCAGGAATATACATTTCCCTACGGACAAGAAGTAATTACATTTCTGTTTCATTAACACACACACACACACACACACAAAGAGAGAGAGAGAGAGAGAGAGAGAGAGAGAGAGAGAGAGAGAGAGAGAGAGAGAGAGAGAGAGAGAGAGAGAGAGAGAGAGAGAGAGAGAGAGAGAGAGAGAGAGAGAGAGAGAAATTTAACTGTTCATGAAAAAAAATACTGATATATATATATATATATATATATATATATATATATATATATATATATATATATATATATATATATATATATATATATATATATATATATATATATATATATATATATATATATATATATATATATATATATATATATATATATATATATATATATATATATTACACTAGTTTTTCACATTGGATATACTTTTTTCATGATATGAAAGCTTCTGGTTATTGATGTGGGATTTACCGTAATACAGATCGTGAACTTGAAATTTATATTGTGCTGGTTTGGTATCTGGTAGTTTTATTTATTCATTTTTTGTAAGTAATCATGTTTTGTATTATATGTACTACACTACAGATGCATCTCATTTTTTATTATTTGCTTATATTAAGTTTTTACATATAACTCTATACATTTTTTTTCAGTTGCCAATATCCAGATTTGATCTGTAAGAGAACGCTGGGCTACTTTCGTAATTAGTGAAGTTCCTCATTCCTTAATTTACAGAGTACTTGCTTTCTGATCAGGAGAGGAGCAGGACTCCCTCGCTGGCAATCACTCGCGCTGCCATTCGCACAAGATACATGGCTAGCCGTCCTCCTAGTCGCTCTCCTCGTAGGGCCTGTCCTTTATGTCTTGTCTCAACCTCAAGTAACGAGGTAAGTACATGAGGTTTGACGAATGGAAATATGATGTTGAAAAAAAACAAAAATACTATTGTAGATTTCATTAACACACACACACAGAGAGAGAGAGAGAGAGAGAGAGAGAGAGAGAGAGAGAGAGAGAGAGAGAGAGAGAGAGAGAGAGAGAGAGAGAGAGAGAGAGAGAGAGAGAGAGAGAGAGAGAGAGAGAGAGAGAGTCTTAAAAGCATCAAAATTATTTCATGCATGCCAGCCTTATCAATATCCCAATAATGCTAACCTTTTAAATCATCCAAAACTACAAAACTTTTTGATATATATATATATATATATATATATATATATATATATATATATATATATATATATATATATATATATATATATATATATATATATATATATATATATATATATAATTCAGTATTCATCTAACCCCCCTAGTTTGATCATTAGAATTTTCAGAAGTAAAGTGTAAGACAGCGCAAGGAACAGTGTGGGCGGATGTATGTATGTATGTGTGTCGCCAACCCCCACCCCTTTTCTTTCACCCGTCCCCATAGCTGCAGAAGGAGAGTGGCACACTTTCCCACAGTCACTCACTACCCAGCGCTTAAACGGAGCAGATGTATTGAGATGAGCACTAATATCTGGCGGAGACTGAGGCAGTATAAGAGTTAGTCAGGTCAGTTGCCATTAGGGATAAGAAAGTCATTACCAGCCGTACGCCCTGGCCTTCTTACATGAAATGGGGAGTTTGTCAGAGAGGGTATTTGTGTATAATACACTCCATACTCAGGGAAGTGACTTCTCGACTTCGTGTTGTGTGCAGACTGAGCTCTTGTAAAGTGAGCGGTGAATGACTGTCCTGTATGTTCATGGGCACTCGTTTGTACTCGTGTCTCTTGTTAGTGAGCATGTTTAGTGTTAAATGCTACTGCATCAGGCTCCTGGAGGGTGCTTGACTTGCAAAGAACTTAGGTAATTGGTTGACAAGGCCTGCCATCCAGGAGGCAGTAAATGACACTATTGGGCTTAAGGATATAACACGCTATTGGACAGTTTGAGGATTTGCTACACTGTGTGAGGAGTTTGAAGTTGATTCCTGAGTTCGATGAAAAGAAGGTGACAGAGTGGTTCAGGAAATTTAAGAAAAAGGCCTCCGAATTTGATTGGCCTCAGGAGAAGTGGATTGGCTTGGTGGCTAATATGTTGAAAGGCAAGGCCTTGGATGTGTATGGTAGGGTGTCAGTAGAGGAATTAGAGGATTACGAGGAGTTTAAGGCTGACATCCTAGGAGCTTATGAGCTGCGGCCAGAGGCATACAGGCTGCAGTTCCGTGGAGGAAAGACAAGGCCTAGTGACTCTTATTTAGAATGTGCTCGCTATCAGGAGACATTGGAAAAGTGGACTGATAACGAGCAGGCCATCTCCTACCGTGAGTTAAAGGAACTCATGGTAATGGAGTAGTTTATTAACGTGGCCGAGAAGGAGTTAGCACTGCTGCTCCGCAAGAAAAGATTTAAAAGCCTTAATTAAGGTGGGCAGATGACCAGTCCAACAACAGATGAAGGCAGAGTGCCTAGAGGCCTGTCCCACTGCTGGCAAGGGTTTTTATGAGTCAGAGTCAGACTCGTCTTTGAGTCAGCGTGCAGGAGATAATTGCACAATCGCAGAGCCACCACAAGAAGTAGCCACCTCACCGTCAGTAACACTCTCACTTTAGTGAGAGTGTTACTGAGGATGAGGTGGGAGTGATGAGTTTGGGTTCTTTGTTTGATGGCTTGCCTCACCTTTCGGAGCCTATTGGAGGTGGCATTCATATGGAGTTATCACCCGGTGTTGAGGCTGTGGGCCTCAGTGCTCAGACAGGGCCCCAGCCAGTTGTGTCTGATGTGTTAGGGGTCGCTGCCGAGGACAGGGAGACTCCTGACTCTGCTGGAGAGGTAGGAATTTCTTCCCATGCGGGGTGCACCAGAGGCGGGCAGCAAGCTGCTCCCATGCCGGCACTAGACACGGTGGGTGTTTGTTCACATGGTGAGCCACCCGTGCTCGCAGCTACTACAACAGCTCTCGGTGCAATTAAGGAGGGTTCTAACCCTCGTATGTGTGCTGCCCCACTACTTGCCGAGGCAGGAGTGGATGGCAAGGGAGTTTAGGGTTCGGGAGAGTTTGTTGAGAGTAACACTATTGTGAATAACCGGTGAATATATATATATATATATATATATATATATATATATATATATATATATATATATATATATATATATATATATATATATATATATATATATATATATATATATATATATATATAATTTTATTTATTTATTTATTTTTTTTTGCATGCAGCGGTGAGAAGCTGGCCGGCCGCTCCTTTGCATTCTCCACTCTTTACACATTTGCAGTGCACCTAAGGAACTCACGTCCATTGCTTCCCCTACGTACTAGCCTCCAGGTAATGTTGATTTATCCTCTTGTTTGCATAAATTTACACAAGCACACCAAAAATAACGGATTATACACTAGGCGCAGTATTTAGATCTGTGTTTTAAAGAATGAATGTATGTCATTTTTCATTTATAATCTGAAAAGGTATTCGTGGCGTTCCTGTGGGTTTACGTCATCATCGTGACGGAAGCATATAGCGCCAATCTGACTGCCTTCCTGACTGTTGAGAGAGTCCCAGAGGGCATCAACACTCTAAAGGAACTCTACCAGTCATCCTTTACTGTCTATGCTCAGGGACCTTTCTTCGGCAACAACCTGGCTGCAGCCAAAAACGAGCATGCAAGGGTAAGCATAAACACACACACACACACACACACACACACACACACACAGAGAGAGAGAGAGAGAGAGAGAGAGAGAGAGAGAGAGAGAGAGAGAGAGAGAGAGAGAGAGAGAGAGAGAGAGAGAGAGAGAGAGAGAGAGAGAGAGAGAGAGAGAGAGAGAGAGAGAGAGAGAGAGAGAGAGAGAGAGAGAGAGAGAGAGAGAGAGAGAGAGAGAGAGAGAGAGGGAGGGAGGGAGGGAGAGAGAGAGAGAGAGAGAGAGAGAGAGAGAGAGAGAGAGAGAGAGAGAGAGAGAGAGAGAGAGAGAGAGAGAATTATGAAAAGGGAATTTATAGACAGCAGAAGGCTGTTGACTTTATTCCTTTTAATGCTACGGCATATGCGATGATTCCATCGTCAGAGATAAAAAAAAAAGAGTAAAAATACTAAATGATAAATAATGATAATAATAATAATAATAATAATAATAATAATAATAATAATAATAATAATAATAATAATAATAATGATGATAACAACAACAATATAGTTCTCTTGCCAAGAGACAAAAATATTTTGAGCTTGCGACATAAATGGGACAACTGTTTCATTTTCAGCTGTTCTTTAGAAGACGTCCATGTGACAACAGCACATCATATCGCATTGTGTTAAGTTGTTCGAAAGTAAATCTTTATTACTATCCATGACAATAAATCATGTAATTAATTACTAAGCAATCAAATATTAATAGTAAAAGTAATTATTTTTATGTCAACATCACTAGTCAAATAATAATTATCTTTTGTTGTTATGGTGCATTCAGCCTTTCATGGTAGTCACGGTGTCGGCTGTACAAGTACAGCTCTCTCTCTCTCTCTCTCTCTCTCTCTCTCTCTCTCTCTCTCTCTCTCTCTCTCTCTGTAATCCAATGGCTTAATTATTATAAAATATAGATTGTCATATGCCACTGCCTGATTTTTTTAATGGCTTTCGATATGATGACGGGTCAGGTGTGTGTGTGTGTGTGGAGGGGGGGGGGGAAGGCATAGCTGTAATGCAATCTTCTTGGGAGTCAAAAGAAACATTGCGTATACCGGCTTCAATATATCAAAATTGAAGGTTACACACCCAGCCTAAAATCCCGACCGAGATAGAAACAATTATAACAACACCAAACCAACTCTTACTTAGTGAGAAAAAATTAAGAAGCCACATGCTGGGAGGCGACAGCTAACACAAAAGGACACAAAAGTATGAGGTTTATAATATTCTATGAGCTACCTCGCACTAGAGACAGAATCACCCACACTCACAGAACATTATATCTTCCTGTTGGCAAGCGGTCTATTCAGTTTCCCAAAGGATGAACAGGTACCACCTGTACACGGTAAAAATCCGGGGAGAGAGAAAACAGTTACTAACCAAGAGTATCTCTATATTCTCTGGCTCCAAAGCTCCCAGCAGAGCTTCGAAAACCAGTTGCATTTAACTACACAAAAATATTGATTACACAAGCACAACATAACCGATAGGACCAGAGAGAGGAAGAGTTGCCACACAGTAAATTTTCGATCCCAGACTGTTGCACCATTTAACGTGGAAACCAGGTAAATAGTCTGCATTTTTCGGGTAACTTAAGTATTCCATGAGTGCCTACCAACCCCCTTTTTAGTAAAATTCACTTTTTAGTCTACAGTATATTAGAGCACACACTTCATACATGCTGTATAAGTACGAGGAAAGAAAATAAACAACATGAAATATAGTCATTGTATTGATTTATTTGTCTTCACCCGGCAAGCCAGAAGGGTGTCACTGGTTATCAATGCCTCTAACCTTACATAAAGACAACAGCACCAGTGGCAAAATTTTTGCACTGCACACTATAATTCATAAGACCAAGGGAAGAGTATAAAAAATCACATGCTGAAGCATAGAACAGTAAACCAGAGATAGAAACTTCAAGGTGTACTTCAAAAGTTTTGAACATGCTTGAGAAAGAAAATATGGAAAGTCATGAACAATAGGAAGATGACACAGTCATTTATTCGTGGCACACACACACACACACACACACACACACACACACACACACACACATGCACAATACTTATATAGCTTTTACCACAATACAAGTGCAAGTGGCATTGCAAACACACACACACACACACACACACACACACACACACACACACACACACACACACACACATACACAAAAGATGCATATTTATGAAGTATAAAAGAAAAAAAAAACGTGAGAGCTAAAAATGTAATAATATGAAAAAAAAAAAAAACATACAACACAAGATCAAGGCAAACTTTTCTATACAGTTTGAATTCTAAATAAGAGCACTGTCTATGAAACAGCAGTGAACAAAATAAAGCTGAATTACGTTAGATGACATGCTATAACAATGAAGATGCCACAAACTTATAACTCCTCCATTACACAAAATCACACACAAGGCCAGATATTCAACGTTGTTACACTGTTTGTTGCTACATGTAAATAACAAGAAAGTAAAAGCTTTTCTCAGTATATGCTACAACAAATCAGATTGTTGGTGAATGCATTACATAAGAGATAAAAGAAAATCATGGTTGCAAGCAATGCCTGTCACCGGGCATCACAACAGACACTTAGTACGTCATAATATATGTACTTACACTGTTTGGTAGAGAAGAAACATAACATACTAACAATATTTTGACAAACATCACGACAAAACATATGATTGTTACAAAACAAATACTCGTACAGTGTTAGGCAAAGCAAAGAGCAATACTGTCACACTGAGCAAGAAAGCAAATATTGACTATCACATAGGTCAAGCAAACGAGTGTTACAGAAGTAAACATCAAGTCAAGGAAAAACATTTGTGTACCCAAAGCAAAGCCAGTCTTACCACGCAAAGCCTGAAAGCAAATAAAATTCACATACTCGTACCTTGGATAATAGTGACAGACATTCTGTAAAAGGACAAGTTTGGTAATTTATATTAACTTCATTAATTTCCTGTTACTTCTGTTTTTCTTTTTAAGAGTAGTTCTATTACTCTACTTTAAAGTGTAAAATATTTTTAATCTGATGTAAGTGAAATTAATGCTCTTGGTGAGTTGTCTGGAAGAAAAGGGCAAAGGAGTATTTTTTTTTATTTAGGAGGGACAACGGGCATGGGCAACAAAACTCGAATAAAAAAAAAATAATAATAAAAAAAAATAGCTCACTGAGATGCCGGTCCTCGAATAGGGTCAGAAACGGTAGTAAAAAATTTAAAGATAAGTGGAAATACAGAAGCAGGCAGGGAGTTCCAGAGTTTACCGGAGAAAGGGATGAATGACTGAGAATACTGGTTAACGCTTGCATTAGAGAGGTGGACAGAATGAGGGTGAGAGAAAGAAGAAAGTCGTGTGCAGCGAGGTCGCGGGAGGAGGGCAGGCATGCAGTTAGCAAGGTCAGAAGAGCAGTTGGCATGAAAATAGCGATAGAAGATAGCAAGCGATGCAACACTGCGAAAGGGGCTGAAGACAGTCAGTTAGAGGAGAGGAGTTAATGAGACGAAAAGCTTCTGATTCCACTATGTTTAGAAGAGCGATATGAGTGGAAACCCTACAGACATGTGAAGCATACTCCGTACATGGACAGATACGAGTAAGGTCCCTGTACAGGGTTAACAGCTAGAAGGGTGAGAAAAACTGGTAGAAACGTCTCAGAACGCCTAACGTCATAAAAGCTGTTTTAGCTAGAGATGAGATGTGAAGTTTCCTGTTTAAATTATAAATAAATTACAGAGCGAAGATGTTCAGTGTAGAAGATGGGGAGAGTTGAGTGTCATTGAAAAAGAGGAGACACTTGTCTGGAAGGTTGTGTGAGCTCTGTCCCAATCAGAAATTTTAGAGAGATCAGAAGTCAGGCTTCCTGTGGCTTCCCTGTGTGAACTGTCTGGTTCCAGGAGGGTTGGAGGTATATAAGAAAAAAAAAAAAATGGAAACGTTCAGGGTGGTATCATCAGCACATGAGAGGATAGGAGAAGAATTTTGGTTTACAAGATCATTGATGAATAATAGGAAGAGAGTGGGTGAGAAAACAGAACCCTGAGGAACACGACTGTTGATATATTTAGGAGAAGAATAGTGACCGTCTACCACAGCAGCAATAGAACGGTCAGAAAGGATACTTAAGATGAAGTTACAGATCCATAAACCTTGCAATTGTTTAGGCCAGCGAGGGCATGGAAAACATCACTGCAAAGAACTTTAATAGGTACCATGAAGTAGTCAGAAAGTGAAGGAGAGGGAGAAACAAGCCCTAAATCATCCAAGCTAGAGTTTTTAGCAAAGGTTTCAGCGAAGAGTTCAGCTTCAGAGATAGATGTGATGGCAGTGTTGACGTGATTGAGATAAAGGATGGAAAGAAGAAGAAGCAAATTTATTGGAAATGTTTCGGGACAATGAGGGAACTGTTACGGTGGGTAGAAGCCCAACGGGGTATTATACCTCGTTCATATATGTGTTATTGTGTGTTGACTGTTTTTCCTAGACGTGGTTGTCGATTCTTCTACAGCAGTGGGTGTTAAGTGTTAATTGGAGCATCTCCCTGGTCTGTGGGTCGGTAAAACAGTCTGGCGACGTCAACTTGGTATGACCTGGGTGCAGGAGTTACAAGGGACTCTGTACACCCGTTTTTGAGCCCTACACTGAGTCCACGTAAGATGTGGCTCAGTAAAGCTAGTCCAGGTGCAGTAGCTTCGTGAAGGGGTTGGAAATTGTGGTTATAAATTTATAAATATATAAATTGTGGTTATATATATATATATATATATATATATATATATATATATATATATATATATATATATATATATATATATATATATATATATATATATATATATATATATGTATATATATATATATATATATATATATATATATATATATATATATATATATATATATATATATATATATATATATATATATATATATATATATATATATATATATATATATATATATATATATATATTAAGAAATAAGGGAAGCTGTAAGAAGCCACCAGGCTTACACATGACAGTCCCTGTATGATACCTATCTATTTCCACCTATCATCCCCATCTATAAATCCGTCTAATCTTCTCTTAAAGCTCTCTAATGCCCTAGCACTAACAACATGATTACTGAGTCCGTTCCACTCATGTACCACTCTATTTGAGAACCAATTTCTTCCTATCTCTTTCCTAAACCTAAATTTTTCAGTCCCTGTAATTTACCTACCTATTTCCACTTATCATCCCCATCTATAAACCCGTCTAATCTTCTCTTAAAGCTCTCTAATGCCCTAGCACTAACAACATGATTACTGAGTCCGTTCCACTCATGTACCACTCTATTTGAGAACCAATTTCTTCCTATCTCTTTCCTAAACCTAAATTTTTCAAGCTTGAACCCGTTATTTCTTGTTCTACCCTGGTTGCTGATTCTACGAATTTTGTTTACATCCCTCTTATACCACTTGAAGACTTCTATCAGGTCCCCTCTTAACCTACGTCTCTCCAAAGAATGCAAATGTAACAGCTTCAGTCTCGCCTCATAAGGAATACTCATCCCCTGTATCCTTTTGTCATTCTCCTCTGTACTGATTCTAATAGACATATATCTTTCCTGTAATGTGAGGACCAGAACTGCACAGTGTAATCTAGATGAGGTCTGACCAGCGCCAAGTATAACTTTAATATTACCTCCTGCCTTCTACTTTTAACACTCATAAAAAATAATTCTAATACTCTATTTGCCCTAGACGGACTCTGTTTCCTAGACGGAGTTCAGAGCTAACTACGAATCCTAAATCTTTCTCGTACCCTGTACCTACCAGAGTTTCGTTGTTTAATGTGTACCTACTGTGTGGGTTTCCTCTACCTACGCTAAGTACTTGGCATTTGTTGATATTAAACTGCATTTGCCATCTGCCCGTCCATTCATTCATCCTATCTAAATCTGCCGGCAAGGCGATGGCATCCGATTCTGACCTAATTAATCTACCTATCTATGTCATCCGCAAATTTACTAACATCACTACTAATTCCATTATCCAAGTCATTGATATATATATTAAAAACAATGGCCCTAATACTGATCCCTCTGGCACCTCATTAATTACATGACCCCAATCGGATTTAGAGCCGTTTATTACAACTCTTTGCCGCCTGTCGCTAAGCCATGACCTTATCCAGCCTAACACCTTCCCATCTATCCCGTGTGGCCTAACCTCTCTCAGGAGCCTTTGATAGGGTACCTTGTCAAATGCTTGTCCAGATATAAGATGTCATAACTATCACCATTATCTACTGCCTAGTACACTTTACTGTAAAAACTTAACAAGTTTGTCTGGTAAGACTTCCCCTTCGTGAAGCCATGCTGTGACTGATTTATCAAGTTATGTTTGTCTAAATGTTCCCTAAAGTTCCTCGCTATTATTGACTCCAATATTTTACCCACAACAGAAGTTAAGCTGACAGGTCTATAATTAGACGCTAAAAGTTTTATCTCCTTTCTTAAAGATGGGTCCTAAATTAGCCTGCCTCCACATTACTGGTACCTCACCTGTATATATATATATATATATATATATATATATATATATATATATATATATATATATATATATATATATATATATATATATATATATATATATATATATATATATATATATATATATATATATATATATATATATATATATATATATATATATATATATATATATATATATATATATATATATATATATATATATATATATATATATATATATATATAATTTGTTTCAGTTTGAAAAAACGCGCCGGAAGAAAATTAATACATGGCAACTTAGCTCACACCCTCACACATTGACAGCTGATTAAACGGAACCAGTGTTTGACCTGATATCAGATAACGGAGTGATTTACTGACTGATGATTAAGGATTTACTGCTGCCCGTAACGTTGTATGTACTTGAAATACTTCGTTGTTCCTCTTTGTTGTATAATGTGTGGCAAACATACCAGCCCATTTCACATAGTTCGTGTCATTGAGTTGCATAAGATCGGGAAAACAAATCGTGAAATAGGCCGTGTTACAGGCATACCCGAAAAAAATTAGTGTGTTGATGAGAAAATGGAGTAGTGAGGAATGCAAGAGTGTTACTCTCCACAAACATGGAGGTGGACCAGCAAAAAAAGGTGTCTGACAATACTTTGTCATAAAGTGGGAGTTGAACAAAAATCCTTCCATTATAGCAAAACAATTAAAGGAACAGAAACCTCTCCTGCTGAGAAATGTATCAATTCGTACTATTCAGAGAAATATACGGAAAAACTTAGACTACCGAAAACTGAGAGCTCGTAAAAAAAAAAAAAAAAAAAAAAAACTTTTGTAAATGAAAAACAACGCAAGATGAGATGAGCTTTTGCCAGGAGTCATAAAGACTGGGACCTTGTGGAGTTGAGAAAGGTGTTCTGGACTGATGAAGCTACGTTCTCCATTAGTGATAATAAAGGAACAAAAGTGTGGCGTCCCCATGACTCGTCAGCCTGTGACCCGCGCTTTACCGTAAAGAGCATTAAGCACCCTCCCTACCTCCTGTTGTGAGGAACGTTTGCTTTCGGCGGCCTGGCTGACTTTGTCATCCTTCCTAAAGATCAAACGGTCAACAGCAAAATTTATTTGAACATCCTTAACGATAATTTAGCAAACTGTTTCGCAGTTACTGGTGCCGAGATCTTGCAGGAAGATAAAGCGTCGTGTCACACCGCAAAAATCGTGAAGGAATGGTTCCGTAGATGTGAAGTTGAATATATTTCGGACTGGCCAGCTCAGAGTCTTGATATATCACCAATAGAAAACCTATGGGAAATAGTGAAAGCAAAACTGCGACAGGAAGACTCTAGTACCATACCAAAACTTGAGGCAGCCCTTCGTAAGGTGTGGTCGGGGATTGCCTGGTCTACTGCCGAAAACTCAGATAAAAGGCTCAGATAAATTCTGAAGATAAAAGGATTCCCCATCAACAAATAAAGGAGACCATGATGAGTACTGTATATCATTTTCCCTCTTCACTACCATCCAGATCGTGAGCAAACCTTACAACTACAGCTAACTACCATTGTTTACATGAAGTTCGTTTGTATATATATATATATATATATATATATATATATATATATATATATATATATATATATATATATATATATATATATATATATATATATATATATATATATATATATATATATATATATATATATATATATATATATATATATATATATATATATATATATATATATATATATTGCCTCTAAAGACAACTCTTTTCCTCCACACAAAACTACAAGCACCTAATAACACACACACACACACACACTTCACTCAAAATTCAAAATTCATGGCGACTCCTATACCAGCCTCGGAGTCCCCATCCGGGGAGGGGACCACAAATGTCCCCAGGTCGGACTGCCCTTCTGATGAGAACCTTAAGTGTCTTGACACCCCACCTCAACTTTTTCTTCATTAACTTCTGCAACATTCGTGGTCAAAGATCTAATTTTCAATCTGTAGAACACCACCTCTCCCCTTCTAAACCTCATCTTCTTTTCCTCACTGAAACACATTTGTCTGAGGCAACTGACAGTAACCCCTTTTTTGTTCCCTCCTACTTTCTCTATCCTCATTTTCGATCCAAAGCTGGATGTCGTGTTTATGTGCTTAACGATTTAACCTGTTCTCGTGCCCACGCTCTTGAATCTTCCGAGTTTTCCACCATCTGGCTATGACTAGTCACTCTCAAACAAAAAATATCTGTGCTGTATATCTCTCACCTAACTCCTCTGACTATAAGAAATTCTTTGACTACTTAACTTTCAAACTGAAGCACATTCTGACTCTCTTCCCTTTTGCAGAGATTTCCATTCTTGGAGACTTCAATGTTCACCACCAGCTTTGCCTTTCCTCTCCGTTCGTTGACCATCCTGATGAACTTCAACTTTGCTATCTTCCATGACCTTGAGCAACTGGTGCAGCACCCTACTCGTATTCCTGACCGTCTTGGAGATACGGCCAACATTCTTTACCTTTTTCCTAACCTCTAATCCTTTTGCTTATGCTGTTACCCTCTCTTCTCTGTTGGGCTCCTCCGATCACAATCAAATATCTGTATCTTGTCCTATTGCTCCAATCCCTCCTCAGGATCCCCTTAAGTGAAGGTGCCTCTGGCGCTTTGCCTCTGCTAGTTAGGGGTCCTGAGGAGGTATTTTGCTAATTTTCCTTTGAATGATCAGTGTTTCCGTGTCAGAGACCCGTCTTTGTGTGCTGAGTGCATAAGAGAGGTGATAGTGTCTAGGATGGAGGCGTACATTCCTCACTCTTTTTCTCGACCTAAACCTTCCAAACCTTGGTTCAACACAGCTTGTTCTCGTGCTATACATGATAGATAGGTGGCACACAAAAGGTACTTAACCCTTCCATCACCAGAATCTCATGCACTTTATATTTCTTTCCCGGAACCATGACAAGTCTGTTCTCAAACTAGATAAAAACTCCATTAAGAGTGTCAAAATCTTTCAAGATTCAAGTCCCCCTGTGACTTCTGGCATCTAGCCAAAAATATCTCCAATAACTTCTTCTTCTTTCCCTTCTTTATTTCAACCAGATGGCACTACTGCTATCACATCTGTTTCTAAAGCTGAACTCTTCGCACAGACCTTTGCTAAAAACTCTACCTTGAACGATTCTGGGCTTGTTCTTCCATCTCCTCCACCCTCTAACTACTTCATGATACCTATTAAAATTCTTTGTAATGATGTGTTCCATGCCCTCGCTGGCCTAAACCCTCGGAAGGCTTATGGACCTGATGGGGTCCCTCCTATTGTTCTCTGAAACTGTGCCTCCGTGCTTACACCTTGCCTAGTCAAGCTCTTTCAGCTCTGTCTGTTAACATCTACCTTTTCTTCTTGCTGGAAGTTTGCCTACATTCAGCCTGTTCCTAAAAAGGTTGACCGTTATAATTCCTCAAACTACCGTCCTATTGCTTTAATTTCCTGCCTATCTAAAGTTTTTGAATCTATCCTCAACAGGAAGTTTCTCCAACATCTAGCACTTCACAACCTTCTATCTGATCGCCAGTATGGGTTCCGTCAAGGCCGCTCTACTGGTTATCTTCTGGCTTTCCTTACTGAGTCTTGGTCATCCTCTTTTAGAGATTTTGATGAAACTTTTGCTGTTGCCATGGACATATCAAAAGCTTTTGATAGGATCTGGCACAAAGCTTTGATTTCCAGACTACCCTCCTACGGTTTTAATTCTTCTCTCTGTAACTTCATCTCAAGTTTTCTTTCTGATTGTTCTATTGCTGCTGTGGTAGACGGTCACTGTTCTTCTCCTAAATCTATTAACAGTGGTGTTCCTCAGGGTTCTGTCCTGTCACCCACTCTCTTCTTATTATTCATCAATGACCTTCTAAACCAAAACTTCTTGTCCTATCCACTCCTACGCTGACGATACCACCCTGCACTTTTCCACGTCTTTCCATAGACGTCCAACCCTTCAGGAAGTAAACATTTCACGCTGGGAAGCAACAGAACGCCTGACTTCTGATCTTTCTAAAATTTCTGATTGGGGCAGAGCAAATTTGGTATTGTTTAATGCCTCAAGAACTCAATTCCTCCATCTATCAAGTCAACACAACCTTCCAGACAACTATCCCCTCTTCTTTAATGACACTCAACTGTCCCTCTCCTCTACACTGAACATTCTCGGTCAGTCCTTTACTTATAATCTGAACTGGAAACTTCACATATCATCTCTAGCTAAAACAGCTTCTATGAAGTTAGGTGTTCCGAGACGTCTCCGTCAGTTTTTCTCACCCCGCCCCCCAGCTGCTAACTCTGTACAAGGGCCTTATCCGTCCATGTATGGAGTATGCTTCACATGTCTGGGGGTTTCCACTCATCTTCTAGCG
>NC_087166.1:20053765-20088765 GCF_035594125.1 Scylla paramamosain | reverse complement strand
ATATATATATATATATATATATATATATATATATATATATATATATATATATATATGTATGTATGTATGTATGTATGTATGTATGTATGGCTTTAATTTTATATATATATATATATATATATATATATATATATATATATATATATATATATATATATATATATATATATATATATATATATATATATATATAATTAAAGACGGGAAGAGGATTTAAGACCTCAGTATACTTAATTAGTTAGAACAGTCAGGAAATTAACGAAGAAAGCTAAAAAAAAAAAAAATGAAATAAAGGTAGCTAGCCAGGCGAAGACTGACCCCAGGGGATTTATCAGGTATATAGGACGAAGACAAGAAAAATAATAGGTCCATTAAAGGCAGGTGACATCAGAGGCTCCTGAGAAAGGTTAAGGCGCATAGGATAGATGGGAAGGTCTTAGGCTAAATAAGGTCATGATTAGGTGATTGGCGACAGAGAGCTGTAATAAACAGCTTTAAATCCGAGTAGGGTAAACGTTTCACCTAGACTTCCCGCATGTTGCCAAAAACTAAGCCGTTTCTTCGATTATGGTAAATTCAGCTGATAAATTTATGGTAAAAACAGTATGCTCTTTTCACTGTCGTTATGTATATATATATATATATATATATATATATATATATATATATATATATATATATATATATATATATATATATATATATATATATATATATATATATATATATATATATATATATATATATATATATATATATATAGGACACTGGCCAAGGGCAACAAAAATTTAATAAAAAAAAAATGCCCACTGAAATGCCAGTCCCATAAAAGGGTCAAAGCAGTGGTCAAAAATTGATGGATAAGTGTCTTGAAACCTCCCTCTTGAAGGAATTCAAGTCATAGGAAGGTGGAAATACAGAAGCAGGCAGGGAGTTCCAGAGTTTACCAGAGAAAGGGATGAATGATTGAGAATACTGGTTAACTCTTGCGTTAGAGAGGTGGACAGAATAGGGGTGAGAGAAAGAAGAAAGTCTTGTGCAGCGAGGCCGCGGAAGGAGGGGAGGCATGCAGTTAGCAAGATCAGAAGAGCAGTTGGCATGAAAATAGCGGTAGAAGACAGCTAGATATGCAACATTGCGGCGGTGAGAGAGGGGCTGAAGACAGTCAATTAGAGGAGAGGAGTTGATGAGACGAAAAGCTTTTGATTCCATCCTGTCTAGAAGAGCAGTACGAGTGGAACCCCCCCAGACATGTGAAGCATACTCCATACATGGACGGATAAGGCCCTTGTGCAGAGTTAGCAGCTGGAGGGGTGAGAAAAACTGGCGGAGACGGCTCAGAACACCTAACTTCATAGAAGCTGTTTTAGCTAGAAATAAGATGTGAGTTTCCAGTTCAGATTATAAGTAAAGGACAGACTGAGGATGTTCAGTGTAGAAGAGGGGGACAGTTGAGTGTCATTGAAGAAGAGGGGATAGTTGTCTGGAAGGTTGTGTCGAGTTGATAGATGGAGGAATTGAGTTTTTGAGGCATTGAACAATACCAAGTTTGCTCTGCCCCAATCAGAAATTTTAGAAAGATTAGAAGTCAGGCGTTCTGTGGCTTCCCTGCGTGATATGTTTACCTCCTGAAGGGTTGGACGTTTATGAAAAGACGTGGAAAAGTGCAGGGTGGTATCATCAGCATAGGAGTGGATAGGACAAGAAGTTTGGTTTAGAAGATCATTAATGAATAATAAGAAGAGAGTGGGTGACAGGACAGAACCTTGAGGAACACCACTGTTAATAGATTTAGGAGAAGAACAGTGACCGTCTACCACAGCAGCAATAGAACGGTCAGAAAGGAAACTTGAGATGAAGTTACAGAGAGAAGGATAGAAGCCGTAGGAGGGTAGTTTGGAAATCAAAGCTTTGTGCCAGACTCTATCAAAGGCTTTTGATATGTCCAAGGCAACAACAAAAGTTTCACCAAAGTCTCTAAAAGAGGATGACCAAGACTCAGTAAGGAAAGCCAGAAGATCACCAGTAGAGCGGCCTTGACGGAACCCATACTGGCCATCAGATCGAAGGTTGTGAAGTGATAGATGTTTAAGAATCTTCCTGTTGAGGATAGACTCAAAAACTTTAGATAGGCAAGAAATTAAAGCAATAGGACGATAGTTTGAGAGATTAGAACGGTCACCCTTTTTAGGAACAGGTTGAATGTAGGCAAACTTCCAGCAAGAAGGAAGGGTAGATGTTGACAGACAGAGCTGAAAGAGTTTGACTAGGCAAGGTGCAAGCACGGAGGCACAGTTTCGGAGAACAATAGGAGGGACCCCATCAGGTCCATAAGCCTTCCGAGGGTTTAGGCCAGCGAGGGCATGGAAACATCATTGCGAAAAATTAGAATAGGTAGCATGAACTGGTCAGAGGAGGGAGGAGAGGGAGGAACAAGCCCAGAATCGTCCAAGGTAGAGTTTTTAGCAAAGGTTTGAGCAAAGAGTTCAGCTTTAGAAATAGATGTGATAGCAGTGGTGCCATCTGGTTGAAATAGAGGAGGGAAGGAAGAAGAAGCAAAGTTATTGGAGATATTTTTGGCTAGATGCCAGAAATCACGAGGGGAGTTAGATCTATTCGGGAAGAGAGAAATCCAGAGGTTGAACTGTCGCTAAAATAAATGACAGATTTCCATTTAATGTAATTCATGTAAAGGTGTTATGAAGGTAAGGCAGTTAAGATGTAAAACTTAATTACGTATTTTAACCTTTGTGTAGCAATCAATATATATATATATATATATATATATATATATATATATATATATATATATATATATATATATATATATATATATATATATATATATATATATATATATATATATATATATATATATATACCTAGACTGCTGTGGTGTATTCAATGCCCACGCCTGAAATTCATGTCAATGTGGCAAAAAGGATCATATTCCTCAAGCCCCTCGTCACCTCCATGATCACATTCCTACTTTTCAGAATCCTACCAAGTGCTCCTATAGCACTCATACATTTCAAAGCCCTAGTCCTTATTTCACCACCCTTCTCTCTATGCTTACCTAACGCTGTCCCAAGATACTTGAACTCGTTATACCAACTTCCGTTTTCTCTCCATCCATCACTATATATCACAACT
This sequence comes from Scylla paramamosain, assembly GCF_035594125.1. Taxonomy (NCBI): domain Eukaryota; kingdom Metazoa; phylum Arthropoda; class Malacostraca; order Decapoda; family Portunidae; genus Scylla; species Scylla paramamosain. The sequence goes on along the minus strand of NC_087166.1, from coordinate 20,085,612 downwards.
CTGTGTCTGACGTATTCGCTCTAAGAGTATGGCGTTCATACCTCCACAACCTCGATCCCTCTCCTCTGAAACACCATCAGCTTACTTTTCACTCAGTTTCCTTCTTAATCGTAGACATCCAATCGATAGACTATTCCATAAAGCTTCCCTATCTAACATATCATGTGCCTCCTTCAGATCCATGAAGACTGATTAAAATTTTTTACCCTCTCCTAGATACTCTTCCACGATCATCTTAATTGCAAGTATCTCATCCACGCAACCCTTCCTTTTTCTGAAACCGTCTTCCTCCTTACTCACCTGTGTTATTCCCAATAGCTACCATTTCAGTCTGTGTTCTCCAAGAAACTTTTCCATTATAATCCATTATAAGCTATTGCATTTACTTATACTACCTGTACTTTTGTAGAGAGGCACAATTATTGCCTTCCTCCACTCCTATGAAACTTCTTTCTGCCACCAAACAAGTTTACACATCAGGAACATCCACTCTACCACTGTTTCCTCTATACAGTACTTAAATATTTCTGGAGTTGTTCCATCAGTATCTATATATATATATATATATATATATATATATATATATATATATATATATATATATATATATATATATATATATATATATATATATATATATATATATATATATATATATATATATATATATATATATATATATATATATATATATATATATATATATATATATATATATATATATATATATATATATATATATATATATATATATATATATATATATATATATATATATATATATATATATATATATATATATATATATATATATATAAGTTTACAACCACTTGGATTGGAACTGTTATACTATGACTAATAAACTTAATGAGTACATTTCAGATATAAGGTAAAATTGTTTGAAACATACCTTTCAAGGCATGGCACACGAGAGAAGGAAATTTTCTAATGTCTTATTTGTGATGACGGTACCTGCTCTTGATATAACAATTCTCCATGCTCGAAACCTAAAATTGGTTTCAGGCAGTTTACTCTAGCATACTTACAAATGTGATAAATAAAATTACACGTGAATGCATAGCTACGTATATTATATAGGCAGAAAGAATGCAGATTGGTTTGTTACAGCTCGGGTGCTGAAGTAGGTATTATTGTGCACAAAAAAAAAATCAAACTAAATGACTGAGGTGATGCTGATATGCTCATGTAATGTTAAGTGTCATTCATGACCACCAAACCCCACACAAAACGCTGTTGCATTGAGACTTCTTGTGGAGTAGAACTCTTAATGCTGTGACTATGAACACAATGAGTAGGCTACATATAAGATATAAAGTAAGAGTGTTTGAAACATACCTTCAAAGTATGACATACGAGAAAAGGAAATCTTTTGAGAGGTGTGTGTGTGTGTGTGTGTGTGTGTGTGTGTGTGTGTGTGTGTGTGTGTGTGGTGAGAGAGAGAGAGAGAGAGAGAGAGAGAGAGAGAGAGAGAGAGAGAGAGAGAGAGAGAGAGAGAGAGAGAGAGAGAGAGAGAGAGAGAGCGTGTGTGATTGTTAATAAAATATTATCATTAATTTAACCATAAAATTCGTTTTCTCTACACACTCATCACTTAGCCCCGCCCCCACACTCCAAATCGTTTGGGAAAAAAAAAATTTCGCGTCCGTCGCTAGCAGTGGCGGGTGCCCCTGGTCCGTCTCCTGCGGAAGCAAGCACACCGGAGAGCCTGGGGAAGGTGGGTGGCGCGGCAGTAGAGGGAAGCCGGGCGGGGGTGGAGGCGGTGGCCGGAGGAGCGGCGAAGGGATTAGGAGTGGTGGGGGCGGGAGGGGCGGCGAAGGGGGGCCATGGTGTTGTTTCCAAGGCAAGGGAGTGGATGGGGCGGGGAGAGCAGTGGCGGAGGGGGAGGTAGAGGCGAAGATACCATGAGTGATGGCGGCGCTGTGGGAGCCTGAGAAACGCCGCTATACTCTTGTCCTTGGATGCGGTCGCGGATGCGGGAGGCATAGAGCCGGTCCTAGCGGTGCCGCTGGCCGAGGCGTACTGGCTGGACTCGGCTGGTGTGGGTCGCTGCAGAGGACTGGTAACGGCGTCGGTCCTAAGGAAGACCGACGTCGCGGTCTGCAGCTCCGCTGGGAAGTGTGTGGGACCGGTGGGGTGAGGGCGAGGAGGCGTCGGCCGTAAGTGAGCCATGGCGTGCCGCAGTGCCGGCGTGCCGTCGCCGCTACTGCCGCGTAGTCCACGGGAGATGGGCGTGCGACCGTGGCCACGCTTCGTGGAAGGGCGCAGTCGCCAGAGCGTGTATCGCCGCGGGAGAGAGCGTCCGCCACCGGGTTCTCACACCTGACGTGCATGATGTCGGTCGTGAACTCCGATATGAAGGCAAGCTGCCGACACACACGGGGAGTGAAACTGTCGCCCGATTACGCCATCGCGTGTGTCAGAGGCTTGTGATCAGTGGGCACGTGGAACTCCCTACCCTCCAGGAAGTAGGGGAAGTGGCGCATGGCCTCATACACTGCTAGGAGCTCCCTGTCGAAGACGCTGTAGTTGCGTTAAGCAGGCTCCAGTCGCTTGCTGAAGAACGCAACAGGACGGAGCTCACCGGCGACCTCCTGTTCCAGCACTGCTCCCACAGCTTCCCCCAAGGCGTCGGTAGCGAGCACAGTCGTTGGGTGGTGGACAGGGTACTTGAGGCGGGTAAGGGCGAGGAGATGGCGCTTGACGGCGCGGAAGGCCTCGTCCGCACTGGGCCCCCACTCCAGGGGCTTGGGCGAGTGCTTCTTGACCCCCTTGAGCAAGTCGTGGAGGGGCGCGAGGAGTCTGGCTGCCTGGGGAATGAAGCGATGGTAATTGTTAACCAGACCCAGGAATTCTCGTAACTTCCTGACGGTAGTGGGGCGCGGGATGTCCTCAATCGCCGACATTTTCTGCGGGAAATGCTCTAGGCCTGCTGCTGTAACCCTATGGCCCAGGAAGTCCACGGACAGCGCGCCAAAGACACACTTCGTAGAGTGTATCTTAAGGCCGTGGTCCTGGAGGCGGGACAGCATCTGGCGGAGGTGCTCTATGTGCTGCTGGGGGGAGGAGGAGGCCACGAGGATCTCGTCAATGTACACCATAACGAAGTTCAGTCCTCTCATGACCTTGTTAGTGAACCGCTGGAAGGACTGAGCCACGTTCCGTAGGCCGAAGTTCATGAACGGGAACTCAAACAACCCGAAGGGCGTCATCACCGCGGTCTTCGGTATGTCGGCCTCGGACACCGGGATCCGGGAAAGCCCGGAGGTCGATCTTCGAGAAGACTGTCTTGCCGTGGAGTTTGGCGTGTAAGTCCAGCACGTGAGGGATAGGGTACCTGTCGGGGTGAATCATGGCGTTAAGGGCCCTGTAATCACCACACGCGCGCCACTCCCCGTCTTGGGTTTTGGGCACCATATGAAGCGGCGAAGCCCAGTTGCTGTCCGAAGGGCGCACGATTCTCTCCGCCAGCTTATACTCGAACTCCTTCCTCGTCGACCCCAGGCGTTCCGGAGGCAGACGCAGGGGGCGCGCGAAGTAGGGCAGGCCAGTAATGACAATGGCGTGCTCCACCCCGTGCTGTACCCGCACAGGTCCCGGTTGCGTGGGAGTGAGGAGCGGTAACTCCTGTAGGAGGGCCTCGTACCGTGTCGTCTGACGAACAGCAGTAAGGCGTGGGCGTGGCTGGGCACAGGGCTCAGCATGGATGCAGGTGTCCGACGGCTGGTGACGAAGGCGCCAACGGCGGGGGTTCACGAGGAGGTCGTGAGCCGCAAGGAAATCCATGCTGAGGATCGGGTGGTCCACCACAAATGCCGCCACCACAAATGCCCAGGGAAAGCTGGAGAATGGTAGGAGTCACAGGCGGAGAATCCGTGTGCCGTATGTGGCGATAGGGGTGTGGTTGGCGGTCAGAAGGTCGTACTCCGTGCGGGGCTGTGATTGGCGGTCTTCCTCCGTAGCCGGCACGACACTCACCTCCGCCCCCGAGTCTACCAGGAACTGCGCCCCCGAGCAGGTGTCCTTCACCCACAGGAGCGCACGCTGACAGGAGCAAGGTTGTTCTGGCGCCCGGGAAGGCGGAGACGGGCGAGTGGGGAGAGGCGACCCACGGGTCCGAGCGAAGTGACGAGGGCGGACCCGAGCAGGCGATGAGAGCGAGGGCGAGTCGGGCGCGCGCTGGCTAAGGAGCGACAGCGGGCCGGCAGGGGCCGGAGACAGAGAGGCAGGTGGCAGCGGGACGGTCAGCGGCCCCCGCGTGTCCCATTTCCCTGGTGGGGCCAGGCACATGGCAGCCGACGGTTTCGCGCCGCCGCCCCGAAACGCTCGTCGTAGAAGCAGAATCCTGAGCGAACGGGAGCGACCGCAAGGGCGGCTTCCAGACGCTGCAGGGACGCTTCCACCGTCCGTCTTGGACGCTGTCGTGCGCCGGCGAAGGTGCGGGGCGCGTCCTGTCCTCTGTCCCAGGCTGGGTATGGACACTGTGGAGTGCGATGGGGTCCGTGGACACGTACCTGTACGAGTGCTCGGCGGTCCCCTGGGCAGGTCTGGTGTCGCCACAGCCACAGGCGGATGGGCTGAGGGGCGAGGGAAGCGACGCCAGGTGAGCCTCGTACACCGCGTCCACGAGGCCGGAGTACTCAGCCAGGGACAAGAACTGGCGCGTCGCCGCCAGCTGCATGCGTACAGGATGTAGCATGAAGGTTGAGTGCCGGTAGCAAAGCATCGCGTCAGAGAGTGGGTGCCCTGCCGCTCTATTGAGGTCGCTCATGCACGCCAGGAATGCTGAAGGGCGACCGCCTTCGAAGTGCGCGGTGTCGAGCGCCGAGAAATATGCCTCCGGCGTCCTTCCGAAGGCGGCCATGAGGGCGGACTTGACGGCAGCATACCTGTTGTCCGCCGGCGGCTCAGCTAGCACCCCGGCGAGACGGGCTGCCACCTCTGACGGGAGTCCGCTGACCACAGCCTGGTATCGAAACTGATTGGTAAGGCCATCCACACCATCCCAAACCGCTTCAAGGTGTAGAAACCACGTGGCCACATCGTATGTGCAGGCGGGAACGTCGCGCATGTCGTTCGTGGTCGCCATCGTGTGTCACGGCGTCATTCCAACGGTCACCAACTGTAGTGTTCTCTACACCAAGGACACGGAGGTAAGCGCAGACCAGTCTTGGGTTTATTGTTGGTGTACAGCAACAACCGGGCGAGCGGCCGCGAGTGTGCGAGCGATACGTGAGTCGAGGCGAGACTAACTGCTGCCTCGTGGGTTCCCCCAGCTTCCAGGTGCTTGACTTGACCTGACTTTGAGTCTTTTCGGTCCCACACCTGGGAAGCTTAGCATGTTGGGAATCCACGATGATTTAGCGTGGAGTGTCTAGCCGGCTGGCCAGTCACTACAGACGCGCATGAAGCTTGGTCAGGGGGAGGTGGGAGTGGGGAACGGAAGGATGAACGGGACGGTATGAAGCGCACCACCACACCGTATCGCTTCCCAGTCTGTGGGAATAACAAGCTATTTTTTTTCTCTATTTGCTAAGAGGCACTAAAAAGGCAAACTGTAATTTAATTGTTTTATTGTAAACTTCCCCCCCTCTCTCTCTCTCTCTCTCTCTCTTGCAACTAGGGTGCTCTTTCTTGAATATATATATATATATATATATATATATATATATATATATATATATATATATATATATATATATATATATATATATATATATATATATATATAGACACCTGCCGAAACGATAATCACTACCAGTGAGGTCTAAAGCACTGTTCAGGGGGTGCTGTGAACTCATCATTAAACCCAGCTGTGACCTCACTGAACGTTTCCCTTTGTGTCTCACAACACAAGGGGGCAGTCACAGCCTGCCTTCTAAAGACAACTCTTTTCCTCCACACAAAACTACAAGCACCTAATAACACACACACCCTTCACTCAAAAATTTTAAAATCATCATGGCGACTCCTACACCAGCCTCGGAGTCCCCATCTGGGGAGGGGACCATAAATGTCCCAAGGTCGGACTGCCTTTCTGTTGACCACCCTAAGTATGTTGACACCCCCCTCAACTTTTTCTTCATTAACTTCTGCAACATTCGCGGTCTAAGACCTAATTTTCAATCTGTAGAATACCACCTCTCCTCTTCTAAACCTCATCTTCTTTCCCTCACTGAAACTCAGGTGTCTGAGGCAACTGACAGTAGCCCCTTTTCTGTTCCCTCCTACTTTCTCTATCCTCATTTTCGATCCAAAGCTGGATGCTGCGTTTATGTGCGCAATGAATTAACCTGCTCTCGTGCCCACGCTCTTGAATCTTCCGAGTTTTCCACCGTCTGGCTACGACTACAGAGTCACTCTCATACTAAATTTATCCGTGCTGTATACCTCTCACCTAACTCCTCTGATTATAAGAAATTCTTTGACTACTTAACTTCCAAAGTGGAGCACATACGCTGTACACTACGCTGTTATTATTAACAAGTCCGGTCTTTTTAGTCCTCGTTAGCTCACCAATTTTCTCTCCCGCTAATGTTGCTATTTTTAATACTGTTTTAGACAAAAAATAGCAACATTAGCGAGACAGAAAACAGAGAGAGGAGAAAGAGGAAACGTTTTAGTTGGGTGAGTGATTCAAGGAATTAGTAACAAGTAGAAGGGCAGACCATTGTTTAGAAGAGCCAGGTTTCCGGCAGTCTTATCGACTCACCAGACCAATGTCAAAGTCTACGCCACACCTTCAGGCACTGCCACTCAATGGGGAAAGAATCCAGGGCCCGCCAAGCTCCACCGAGAGGGAGGGGCTTGTGTCTCTGTTCGAGAATAGGGTATATATATATATATATATATATATATATATATATATATATATATATATATATATATATATATATATATATATATATATATATATATATATATATATATATATATATATATATATATATATATATATATATATATATATATATATATATATATATATATATATATATATATATATATATATATATATATAAAGTCATTTAAAGAAAGATGATGATCGCCAATGCTAGTAGTGATCATTGAAATCTCCAAGTAAGACAATTTTGGAAAAAGTGGGAAAATGGGAGAAAATATTCTCCCCACCCCCTTATGAAAGTCAAGAAGATGAATACGTTTTACGTAATCAGAGGAGTTAGGTGAAATATAAATATCATATATTAATTTAGTGATGGAGGCATAATTATGCCTTAGCTAGATATTGGAAAATTATGAAGACTCACGAACGCGGCCACGAGATCAAAGTTTATCGTCACGCACATAGAGGTTAAAGTAAAAGGGAGAGATAAAGGATCCACTTTCAGTGTACTGAATTTCATTGACGAAAACATTGCGCCGGTTTTTTTTTTTTTTTATCAATATCTCTATCATTGACGAAAAGGTAAGCTCTGGAAGAGTTAAATGAGGTTCTACCGAGTGGAAGTTAGATCCAAGATTCCGAGTATTGCAGATACTGATAAGAAGAGGTATGAAGATTCTTTGGGTCTCCATGGGAGGGACATTTTGGCATGGGTGTTATGGTTTCCTCCGCAGATATGTTATCATGAAACCCAGCTGTGACCTCACTGAACGTTTCCCTTTGTGTCTCACAACACAAGGGAAACAAAACACAAGGGAAAGCGTTTTAGTCACAGCCTACCCTCTAAACACAACTCTCTTCACACAAAACTACATGCACCTCATCACACATACACACTGTTCACTCAAAATTCCAAATTATCACGTGAACTCTTGCACAATCCTCGGAGTTACCAGCTGGGGAGGGGACCGTAAATATCCTCAGGTTGGACTGCTCTTCTGGTATCGACCCTGAGTGTTTTGACATCCCCCTCAACTTTTCTTCATTGACGGTCTTACATCTAATTTTCAATCTATAGGACTTCACCTCTCCTCTACTAAACCTCATAACCTTTTCCTCACTAAAACACAGGTGTCTGAGCCAACTGACAGTAGCCCCTTTACTGTTCTCTTCTACTTTTTCCTCATTTTTAAACCAGAGCTGGATGTTGCATCTGTGTGCGTAACGACTTAACCTGCTTTCGTTCTCACGCTCTTCAATCTTCCAAGTTTTCCATCATCTGGCTACGACTATATAGTCACTCTTAAAGTAGATTTATTTGTGTTGTATACCTCTCACCTAAATCCTCTGACTATAAGAAATTATTTGACTACCTAATTTCCAAAGTGGAACACATTCTCTCTTCCCTTTTGCGATTTCCATTCTTGGAGACTTCAACGTTCACCACCAGCTTTGGCTTTTCTCTCCCTTCACTGACCATCCCAGTGAACTAGCCTTTAAGTTTGCTATACTCCATGACCTAGAGCAATTGGTGCAACATCCTATTCATATTCCTGGCCGTTTTGGAGATAGTCCAACTTTCTTGACCTTTTCCTAACCTCTAATCCTTCTGCTTATGCTGTTACCTCATCTCTTCCGTTGGGTTCCATCAATCACAAAAATATATTTGTATCTTGTCCTATCGCTGCAATCCCTCCTCAGAATCCCCTAAAACGTAGGTGCCTGTGACGTTTTGCCTTTGCTAGGTGGGGAGACCTGTGGAGGTATTATGCTGATTTTTCTTGGAATGACTACCGCTTCCGTGTCAAAGACACGGAAGCCGAGCGCATAACAGAGGTGATAGTGTCTAGCATAGAGGTGTACATTCCACATTCTTTCTCTCTTTAACAGAGCCTGTTTTCGTGATATATATGATAGACAGGTGGCCCACAAAAGATACTTGAGCCTTCCATCACCAGAATCTCATGGGCTTTATAATTCTGTCTTGCCAAGTCTGTTCTCCAACTAGTCAAAAACTCTTTCATTAATAAAAGAGTCAAAATCTTTCAAGATCTTATTGCCCTTGTGGCTTCTGGCACCTAGACAAAAACATCACCAATAACTTTGTTTCTTCATCTTTTTCTCCCTTATTTCAATCTGATGGCATCACTACCATCTCACCTATTTTTAAAGCCGAACTCTTCGCTCAAACCTTTGATAAAAACTCTGCCTTGAATAATTGACGGCCTGTTTCTCTCTCTCTTTCACCATATGAGTATTTCATCCTACCTATTAAAGTCCTTGTAAGGCTTATGGACCTGATGTGGTCCATTGTTCTCCGAAACTGTCCCTCCGTACTTGCACCTTGTCTAGTCAAACTCTTTCAACTCTGTCTATAAACTACTACCTTCCCTTCTTACTGGAAATTTGCCTACATTCAGCATGTTCCTAAAAAGGATGACCGTCAAACTACTGTCCTATTGGTTTGATTTCTTTCCTATCTAAAGTTTTAAAATCTATTTTCAACAGGAAGATTCTTAAACATACGAGTATTTACTTCACAACCTTCCATCTGATCGCTAGTATGGGCTCCGTCAAGGCCGCTCTACCGGCAATCTTCTGGCTTTCCTTACTGAGTTTTGATCATCCTCTTTTAGAGATCTTGGTAAAACCCTTGTTGTTGCCTTAGACATAGGTTACCAAATTATTAACACCTCAAAACATTTAATATGAACAAGACAGTATCAGTACCACAGCATCCGATTTCGTAAAATTATAAGACGTGCAGAACGAACTTAACGGTAAATGACTCATCAACGATACCATGTAGTTTGTTAATGATTTGATGTGAGATGGAATATCAAAGCCCACTGTAAGAAGGAGGACGTTATTTCCAGTAAGGAGTGCAGACATATAACTGGAGGTTCAACTTGACATTTATCTAGGGATGGATGAAAAGAGACAAACACATAAACATATGAAATTTGGAGAGATCCAAGCTAATTGTTACACTGACAAGTTTATATATAAAAAATAATTTCATAATCCATCAATACGTGGTATTATCAACGAAATGGTAGCGGGGATCTGTAATTGATTGCTTCAGAGAGAGAGAGAGAGAGAGAGAGAGAGAGAGAGAGAGAGAGAGAGAGAGAGAGAGAGAGAGAGAGAGAGAGAGAGATACCGGCAAAGTTAAGATACATTAGTGTTGAAGATGGTTGTTACGGTTTAGCTATTACAATGAATAAATCATTGACTATTTTGTTTTGTACATAATGCGAGCCCGCCGCAGGTTCTACTGAGCTTAGTTTTTTTTCTGATTCGCCTTTCTCTACAAAATGCTGACATAAAAATGAAGAAATTTAAACATACGATAAGGATGGAAGATAATATGAAAGAAAGAAAAAAAAAACGTTAGTTTGTAGTGGTACTCACATTTTACCGCATGCAATAAAAGGAGCAGTCTCTCTCATGCTTAGAATGGGTTCATATTGTTTCAGAAGATACATGCAGATAAGCAACTGATTTATTTTTTATGGGTGTATTTCGAATCAATATTATAAATTTTCCAGCTGAAAATCAGAAAGTCATCTTGGGAGCCTTATTTTAAGGATATTGAAATGTGAGTCTACCCACATCTTAAGATTGCCCAAACCAACAAATCAATTTAATCTTTATTGCTTGAGTACCAAATTGTCGTTGATGTATAACAAATTGCTCCATACATCGAATAAATTGTGAAGGACGACGTGTCTTCAAAAAAAAAAAAAAAAAAAAAAAAGTTATAACAGTTGTGCTGAAATAATGTTTTCTCTTTTTCGAGTTTTGAAGCAAATATAAAATCTGGAGCAACCCTACCCGCTTGAAACTATGTACTCGTAAAATAGGAACTGGTCCTTTCCGCGTCTTGCACGGCTTTCTCCGCAAGTCTGATGGAAAAAAAAAAAAGAAATAATAATAATAATAAATAAATAAATAAGTAAAAAAAAATAAAAATAAAAAGAAATAAATAAATAACAATAATAATAATAATAATAATAATAATAATAATAATAATAATAATAGTAATAACAATAATAATAATTAATAACAATAACAATAACAATAATAATAATAATAATAATAATGATATACAATAATAAATAAATAAATAAATAAAGGTGGTCGTATATAAGCAATCCTTTATTCTAAGGATGCATATAACGAGAGACAAATTTCCGAAACAGCACGATCGTGCTGTAAGCTTCGTATGTAGCCAAAGGGTTAGTCACTGGTACACTTGGAATATAGTTGGGTAGCTGTTGTTCAGAATTAATAACTTGAAGCAGCCGAGGATTTGATAATCTTAGTATATGGCCTAGTAGTTAGTATGTGCAGATCATAGAATAGAGAGTACAGATAAGGCTGCGGTGTGTATAGGTAAACAAGGCTCAGAACTAGCAAGATCGTTACTTGCCATGCCGTTGCTGCTTAGAGTTTGTACCCATGACATGTAGCTAAATAGTCAATGCTCAAAAATGGAAGGCTTGATATTCGCTTAGGATAAGGCTAGGTAACTAGTGATCACAAGTGGTAAACATGTGTGCATCTGCTAGGTCTGTATTCACAAAGATTCTTGGAATTATGCTTAGAGTTCTGCTTACAGTTGTGCTTATCTTAAAACTTTACTCAAGCATAAAACTTAAGCACAGAAGCAAGTGTATTATGAAATAGTGACAGAGCAAAACAGTAAAACTTTACACTTCTAAATTTCTTGTTAATAAGACTCAAACATAAAACTTGAGCACAAAAGCCAGTGCATGATGAAATGGTGACATTGCAAAACAGTAAAACCTTACATTTCTAAATTTCTTGATAATAAGGCTTAAAAAAAATATTTTCATTTTCAATATTTCTCAAAAAAAAAGTAATTAGTTAAAATTGTGTAGTACTTTTAATAAGAGTAAAATAAATAAAGGAAAACTACTTTCACTTTCAATATTCCTCAAAAAAAAAAAAAAAAGTAATAAGTTAAAATCATGCAGTCTTTTTCGTGTGCTTTAAGAAACCAGATCCATTTCAAAACCATGTAATATTATTCATTCACAGGTATGTAAAAGTAATTGTTTACTAACTAAGGAGACAAACCTGAAAAGAATGATTATTCATGTATCAGAATATTGTTCTCTCCGCAGGAATGTTTCCAACCTTTCAACATGGCAATGGGTCTACAAAGCCACTCTCCTCTTAAAAGGAACCTTGACCAAGCCGTGAGAATGATAGTGGAAGCTGGTCTTGTACATCATTGGCTGGATGAAACACTTCTTCTTGCCAAACAGGTGAGGCGCAACCTCAGTGATAGGAGGAAGTCTTAACGATTACATCTCACACACACCACCTCTCCATAACACCACGTCTCCTCTTCTAAACCTCATCTTCTTTTCCTCACTGAAACTCAGGTGTCTGAGGCAACTGACAGTAGCTCCTTTTCTGTTCCCTCCTACTTTCTCTATCCTAATTTTCAAGCCAAAGCTGGATGTTGCGTTTATGTGCACAACGACTTAACCTGCTCTCGGGCCCACGCTCTTGAATCTTCCGAGTTTTCCACCATCTGGAGACGATTACAGTCACTCTCAAACTAAATTTATCTATGCTGTATACCCCTCACCTAACTCCTCTGACTTTAAGAAATTCTTTGACTACTTAACTTCCAAAGTGGAGCACATTCTGACTCGTTCCCTTTTGCAGAGATCTCTTTTCTTGGAGACTTCAATGTTCACCACAACCTTTAGTTTTCCTTTCCCTTCAATGACTATTCTGGTGAACTAGCCTTCAACTTTGCTATCATCCACGACCTAGAGCAATTGGTGCAACACCCTACTCGTATTCCTGACCGTCTTGGAGATGTGCCCAACATTCTTGATCTTTTCCTGACTTCTAATCCTTCTGCTTATGCTGTTACCCTATCTCCTCCGTTGGGTTCCTCTGATCACAATCTCATATTTGTATCTTGTCCTATCGCTCCAATCCCTCCTCAGGATCCTCTAAGCGAAGGTGCCTCTGGCGTTTTGCCTCTGCTAGTTGAGGGGGACCTGAAGAGGTATTTTGCTGATTTTCCTTGGAATGACTACTGCTTCCGTGTCAGAGACCCGTCTTTGTGTGCCGAGCGCACAACAGAGGTGATATTGTCTGGCATGGAGCCGTACATTCTTCACTCTTTTCTCGACCTAAATCTTCCAAACCTTGGTTTAACGCAGCCTGCTCTCGTGCTATACATGATAGAAAGGTAGCCCACAAAAGGTACTTAAGCCTTCCATCACCAAAATCTCATGCACTTTATATTTCTGCCCGGAACCATGCCAAGTCTGTTCTATAACTAGCCAAAAACTCCTTCATTAATAGAAAGTCAAAATTTTTCAAGATCTAACTCCCCACGAGACTTCTGGCATCTAACCAAAAATATCTCCAATAACTTTGCTTTTTCTTCTTTCACTCCTTTATTTCAACCAGATGGCACCACTAATATCACATCTCTCTCGAAAGCTGAACTCTTCGCTCAAACCTTTGCTAAAAACTCTACCTAGGACGATTCAGGACTTGTTCCTCCCTCTCCTCCACCCTCTGACTACTTCATGTTACCTATTAAAATTCTTCGCTATGATGTTTTCCATGCTCTCGCTGGCCCAAACCCTCGGAAGGCTTATGGACCTGATGGGGTCCCTCCTATTGTTCTCCAAAACTGTGCCTCCTTGCTTACACCTTGCCTAGTCACCTTGCCTAATCTTTCAGCTCTGTCTGTCAACACTACACTACACTAGCCAGCTATATTAGCGTCAGAAAAAATCCCTCATAACATACGTAAACATCTTATCTCTTTTTCTAAGGAATAGTATTTCTCAACCGTTATAATTTTTGTATCATTTTCATCCCTCTTTCTAAAATACTTATGACCTTCTTTAATGCTGAGCTCAGCATTTTTCTTGTGCAGAAAAGAGAAGAAATAAGAACAATTACATATTGAGAGAGAGAGAGAGAGAGAGAGAGAGAGAGAGAGAGAGAGAGAGAGAGAGAGAGAGAGAGAGAGAGAGAGAGAGAGAGAGAGAGAGAGAGAGAGAGAGAGAGAGAGAGAGAGAGAGAGAGAGAGAGAGAGAGAGAGAGAGAGAGAGAGAGAGAGAGAGAGAGAGAGAGAGAGAGAGAGAGAGAGAGAGAGAGAGAGAGACCATTATCTCTAATTTTCCCACAAGAAAAAAAAAATCTAATGGTAAAGCTACTTTCATTTTGGAGATACCTAATTTTTCTACACGGGGAAAGAAAACTGTGTGTGTGTCTGTGTGTGTGTGTGTGTGTGTGTGTGTGTGTGTGTGTGTGTGTGTGTGTGTGTGTGTGTGTGTGTGTGTGTGTGTGTGTGTGTGTGTGTGTGTGTGTGTGTGTGTGTGTGTGTGTGTGTGTGTGTGTGTGTGTGTGTGTGTGTGTGTCTGTGTGTATGAAGTACTTGTTTTATCATCATGGATGTATTATTTTGACCTCTAAATGTTGGCATATTTAACTATATCTTAGAGTAAATTCTATGAATACGGTTATTAACCTCGGCATTGGATCTCTCTCTCTCTCTCTCTCTCTCTCTCTCTCTCTCTCTCTCTCTCTCTCTCTCTCTCTCTCTCTCTCTCTCTCTCTCTCTCTCTCTCTCTCTCTCTCTCTCTCTTTCTCTCTCTCTTTCTCTCTCTCTCTCTCTCTCACATCTTGTACGTTTACCAGGACAGACAGAAAGCTGCTGAATGGTCTGCCAGCACGTCTACAGAAGGATCAGCGAACACAACAGATAGGAAGATAGAGCAGAGCGTGCCATTAAGTCTTGAACACTTGCAAGGTGTGTTCATTGTGCTTGTTATAGGTTGTAGTGTGTCACTCTTCGTCTTTTTCGTTGAAGTGGTATTTCGAGACTCGTGGAAGCGGTGAACTTGTAGCATCTGAACTCGCATCTGAAGCAAAGGAAAACAAATATTCTGTTCGTTTTTATGTAATAAATTTTGAACCATTCAAAATTTATGGATTAAATGGTGTTGCATTCTGTAGTGAGAAACTGAAAACAAAAAAGATCTTAAAATGAAACGGTAAAACAATTCTCTCTCTCTCTCTCTCTCTCTCTCTCTCTCTCTCTCTCTCTCTCTCTCTCTCTCTCTCTCTCTCTCTCTCTCTCTCTCTCTCTCTCTCTCTCTCTAATTTTCTAAAAAAAAAAAAATCAGTTATTACATGTGAACATAATTCATACCTTGTTTTATTTTCCTTTACCTAAATACTTTGGCTTTGGAAATGTTACATATGACCTTTACATTTATCATTGCCATATAGTTTCTTCAGCCAATTACAGTGTTTCCTACACGGGAATTGATATGTCAACAGCGTAAATATTTGTTAAGCAGAACTTCATGCTATCAATTAAGTGATGTGCAGTATATATTTTTAAGTATCTAGAAAGATAATAATATAAATGTTCTTGAGAACGATGTTTTTTTTTTTTTTTTGGTCACAAGCTCACTCTCTTTATCTATGTTGAAATGACTATTAGGGAAGTAAAACATTTAATATTATGAATAAAGAGACCTCCAAATAGTAATATTGCCAATTTTGTAGCACTGTGAGGACTGTTGACTGTGGTGAGTGGTGGCTGTGGGCACGTGACGCTGTATCAGTTTGTAAACAATATCATAAGATCTTGTGATTGGCTGCCTTGCCTGTGACGACGAGTCAGTGACGTATCACCCTCGACAGCCAATGAGCACTCTTAGGCGGATTAGCGACCTCCACCCTCCAACCCCATCCTTTCTTTGTGGATACTGTTTCTTGGAGGTCGCTAATTGTGAGCGGGTCCAGAGGACGTCGTTATTAACGCAGTGTTAGCGACCTGCATATGAATTCCATCACTGACCCGGCACAGATACCACCATTCAACGGCAAAAGATGTGGGCTCTGCAGATTGGGATGTGCCAGACCTGATGGCAGGCGTGCCCCTACCGACGGCTTTCCTCGTATAGTTGGTCCGTTCCATAATAGCTGGCCTCTTTCCCCACCCATAGCTACTGCTAGATCTCTGAAAAAAATAAATAAATAAATAAAAAAAAAAAAAAAAAAAAATATATATATATATATATATATATATATATATATATATATATATATATATATATATATATATATATATATATATATATATATATATATATAATTGTATGGGCGCAGCAAATACACCTAATATTTTTTTTCATTAGCACTCATTAAAAAAAAAAGTTTACACACACACACACACACACACACACACACACAATACAGTTACATTAAACACAAACACTAAAACAACCATAACTGTCTAGGTTCAGTAATAAAACCTACTTAAACTTTAGGGGCATAGTTACTACTACAAAAAAAAAAAAAAAGGAAAACAAAAATAGCAAGGTGGACCGCCCACCAAGTTTTAATTTCCTACTTTCCTTCCATCTCGATCTATTGCACTTCACTCTATACTACCCCTTATCTCTTCACCCCCATTTCTCTTTACATATAACATAACATTATCATTAGCCTGAAGATGTTCCAAGAGGAACGAAACGTCGTGAATATCACAAATTTTGAAAGCTCCTCGGAGCCCTGCCACTCGCAGAAAGAGAATTAATTGGACAAGTAAGAAAGCACAAACAAAAAAAAGAAGATGAATAATGCTGAGGTTGCTCTTGCCATTAATCTCGTCTGTCTAAGAGAAAAAGAAACAATATATATATATATATATATATATATATATATATATATATATATATATATATATATATATATATATATATATATATATATATATATATATATATATATGTATGTATGTATTCTTATGAACAGCAAAATAACAGAGAGAGAGAGAGAGAGAGAGAGAGAGAGAGAGAGAGAGAGAGAGAGAGAGAGAGAGAGAGAGAGAGAGAGAGAGAGAGAGTGGAGCACGTGGCGGGGAAGGAGGCGAGCCAATCACCTCCCAGTTCTCCATCACCCTTTCCCGTTCTTTCCCCGTTTCGTCCATTCCCCTTCCCCCCAATCCCCCATCACATGAAGCAGCGACCGTTGGCTGGGGAGCGTCAGTAACTGGCGGATGCAAATTCCCGCAGTTTGTTAAGATAGGGAACCCAAGGAAACTATAACCAACAGGAGAACGCGCTTGCCAGAGGAAGCTCCCCCCACCACTTTTTATGGATAACTATAGTCTCTTTACTGCTGGAAGAACGTTTGGGCTCCTACACCAGCCTCGGGGTCCTCATCTGGGGAGGGGACCACAAATGTCTCCAGGTAGGACTGCTCTTCTGGTATCTTCTGGTGACACCCCCCCCCCTCAACTTTTTCTTCATTAACTTCTCCAATATTCGCGGTCTTAGATCTAATTTTCAATCTGAAGAACACCACCTTTACTCTACTAAACCTCATCCTCTTTTCTTTTTTGAAACACAGGTGTCTGACGCAACTGACAGTAGCCCCTTTTCTGTTCCCTCCTACTTTTCTATCCTCATTTTCAATCCAAAGCTAGATGTTGCGTGAGTGAAGGGAAGAGTGACGGGGAGAGAGAGAGAGAGAGAGAGAGAGAGAGAGAGAGAGAGAGAGAGAGAGAGAGAGAGAGAGAGAGAGAGAGAGAGAGAGAGAGAGAGCGTTGCTCAGTAGTTTTTTCCACCTTGGATAATTAAATTTGAAGTTTGTTGTATTGCCATCTGTGTGGGTGGATAAACGGAGTGTCGACCTCATTGAGGTTGTCTAGTTATTGGTGATCAGTAGATGCCTGGATTCGTTGTATTTGTGCCCTGCACTAAGCTACGTAGGGATAACCTGATCACTGCTGGTGGCAGCTGTGAGGGGGAGCTGAAGCTGGTCATAACAGAAATGGCGACCTCGCCAGGATTAGCTGGCTACGTTACCAAATGGGAGAGACAGTTCACTGTTGTTAGTTTATTTGTTATTGTGTGTCAGTGTCCAGCCTATGCTGAAGTCACCCTTGGTAGCAGGGGTGACTCCAGACCCGAATCCCCCGCGTCTGCTGGGAGTGGCATTGTAGACCTGGTACAGTTCAGTGTCAGGACACTGAGTCCTATAAAGCGTCCAAGGCTATGCTAGTCCTACCCATAACATCGGTGGATTTTCCAAAAGAGAAAGCACGTCTGAGGATATTAAATTTAAGTTGGAAATGAAGAATCTGGAGACAGAAGAGACTTGAGAAGCTAACATACTAGGGGCTGGGAAGGAGAGAGAGAGATAAGGAGGCTTAAGGTGAAAGCCGGAGCGGACACAAGGGGGATGAAGGTTGTGGTCAGAGAAGCCAAAAGGCTTCAGGCCTATAGGGAGGCTAAGAGCCTTGAGGCCAAGGAGATGGCTAGGATGTATGAGAGGGAGATGGAGGTGAAGATATTTGAGGCCAAACGGGAGAAGGAAGAGGCTGAAATGAACAGAATATTTGAGTTTGAGATTAACACCTCATGGTATGCAGAGAAGAGAAACAGTGAAGGAAGAAAAACAGTAAAAAAAAACAAAAAAAAAAAAAAAAAAAAACAGATGGTGAGGAGTTTGAAGCCGATAACGGATCTTAATGAAAATAAGGTAATAAAATAGTTTAAGAGGTTTGAGATGAAGGCATCAGGCATTGATTGGCCTCAGGAGAGATGGGTTGGCCTTTTTTGCTAATATGTTGAAGGTCAAGGCGTTAGAAGGTTATGACAGGATGTCAGTACATATCTAGAGGATTACAAAAGAGTTCAAAGTTCACATCCTGAGAGTCTACGAACAACGGTCTAAGGCACATAGGTTGCAGTTCCGTGGAAGGAGGAAAAGGCCTGGTGACTCTTACCTCGAGTGTGACCGTACACCAAATCGGGCAGAGACTGGGGACACAAGTCGCGAATCACCACTGCTACAAACCTTCCCTTCCATTACGTAGGCTGAGTACGGGCACACAAAGGACAAACAAACAAACGACGCGGAACTGTCTCCCCCACTTGGTTACGAAGCTTTCAGCAATCCTGGCGAGGTCGCCATTTCTGTTACGACTAGGATCTAGCACGCTGCACAGCTGCCCCTATACTCGGGTCAGCTTTCCCTAGACTAGCTCCTTGCCTAGTGCGGGTGTGGCAGGATGAACTGTCCAGACAGTCCGGGCGCCCAAGTTATCGTACAGACACTGATTTGTGGAGCGGGGTGCTTTGAAGAGGTCTAAGAGCATCAGAGCGGAAGATTGTATGTAAGCAGTGTTACTTAATATGCTCTTTTAGCGATTTTTGTGAAACTTTTGCTGTTGCCTTGGATATATCAAAAGCTTTTGATAGAGTCTGGCACAAAGCTTTGATTTTCCAAACTACCCTCCTACGGCTTTTATCCTTCTCTTTGTAACTTCATCTCAATTTTCTTTTCTGACCGTTCTATTGCTGCTGTGGTAGACGGTCACTGTTCTTCATGAATGACGTTTTAAACCAAACTTCTTGTCCTATCCACTCCTATGCTGATGATATCACCCTGCACTTTTCCACGTCTTTTCATAGACGTCCAACCCTTCAGGAAGTAAACATTTCACGCAGGGAAGCCACAAAACGCCTGACTTTTAATCTTTCTAATATTTATGATTAGGGTAGAGGAAACTTGGTATTGTTCAATGCCTCAAAAACTTAATTCCTCCATATATCAACTCGACACAACCTTCCAGACAACTATCCCCTCTTCTTCAGTGACACTCAACTGTCCCCCTCTTCTACACTGAATATCCTCGGTCTGTCCTTTACTTATAATCTGAACTGGAAACTTCACATCTCATCTCTAGCTAAAACAGCTTTTATGAAGTTATACTTTCTGAGACGTCTACGCCAGTTTTTCTCACCTCCCCCAGCTCCTAACACTGTACGGGGGCCTTATCTGTCTATGTATGGAATATGCTTCACATGTCTGGGGGGGTTCCACTCTTAACGCTCTTCTAGACAGGGTGGAATCAAAAGCTTTTTGTCTCATCAGCTCGTCCCCTTTAACTGACCGTCTTCAGCCTCTCTCTCATCGCCGTAATATCGCATCTCTACCTATCTTCTACCGCTATTTTCATGCTAATTGCTCTTCTGATCTTGCTAACTGCATGCCTCCCCTTCTTCCGCGGCCTCGCTGCACAAGACTTTCTTTTTTCTCTCACCTGTATCCTGTCCACCTCTCTAATGCAAGAGGTAACCAGTATTTTCAGTCATTCATCCTTTTCTCTGGTAAACTCTGGAACTTCCTGCCTGCTTTTGTATTTCCACCTCCCTATGACTTGAATTCCTTCAAGAGGGAGGTTTCAAAACACTTATCCCTCAATTTTTGACTACTTTTCTGGGACTGGCATCTCAGTGGGCTTGGCCAGTGTCCCTCCTACATAAAAAAGAAAAAAAAATGTAAAATATGACATTTTGGATCACTAAGCTGGGTGTCGCGTCTGAAATTCGATTTTAGTGTATTGCGCATATTAATGTTACAAGGTCACTTGTAACATTATAGTATGCATATTAGCATACTATAAATAAAGTGTTAAAGAGATGTAGCTGATGTTCGTCATCGTTCGGTTGTAGCTGCTTATCATTTCCATTTTTTTTATTTGCTATTGTTAAAAAAAAAGTTATCTATTATTACTATTGTCTAATATATACGTATATTTATATATATATATATATATATATATATATATATATATATATATATATATATATATATATATATATATATATATATATATATATATATATATATATATATAAAACACTAAACATATGAAACACACACCCAAAAGACTAAAACTTAACAAAACATAAATCAGACAATAAGCACATTAAGTAAAACAAAGAGACACGATGTCACCACACGATCAAGTAGAGGCAGGACAGTCACACACTTTTTACATTCTCAGTGATTGTATTTTTTTTTTAAAGAAAAATATACAAAGAATTTTTGTTTCTTTATGCTTCCATTGAAAAATACAGACATTCATCTTACATTTCATTAAATAAAAATCATGGTTTTCTTTCCAAACTAAGGCTCTTCATTATTTAGAAAAAAATAAATAAATAAATAAAATACGTAAGTGTGCCAACATGCCCCAGATGAAGGATAAGTTGGCATAAAACATATAAATAACAATGTAGATATTATTCATATTATACAGTTGGTAATGTGTCAATTTGCCTTATTTTTTTCTTGCCAACTTGCCCCATCCATACCACTAATCTAAAAAAACGATTTTCGTATAAATTAAGAAATCTATTATGATTTGTTTCAAGGGCAAACAATCCTTTAACCTTAAGACATTATGGCTAAAATGAATATCATTCATTTACAGCAAATAATATAATTGAGTGAAAGTTTAATTACCAGCATCATAATTAAACTTTTCCTCACTCCAGTGAAATCATGCAACTTTCTAACGTGGATGCATGTTCGTGAGTGAGGCCTCGTGAGGTGATAAGCTGGTGTGGATATCATCGCTCTCAAGCGGTAAATAGCGGAACTATTTAAAATATGGTAACTTGCCCCTGTTGGTAATTTGCCCCGGTCTTCCCCTATACATACTGAGGAGCATGTTTACTATTCATTATATCTCAGCATGGATGAATCGCCAAATATCTATCCAAGGATAACAGATCCATAAAGGCCCCTATGTTGAATCAGGTGGTAGTGCTGAACGACATACTACTTAGTCTGGTCCTTCCGACTTCCACCGCCAGGGAGTGGCTGGAAATACTGAAGCGTATGAAGGCCATTCTGTCTCTGTTGTTGATGTTGTGTTTGCACAGATAGATATCGTGGACAGATAAACTAGGATTCATATCTAAATAAATTATTTTTCTCGAAGAATGCAAGGCGAGAATTGACTCCCTCATTTTTTTTTTCCCCATTTCTTTACGTCGTCAACATTGTCATGTAACAATTGCATGATATATCTCTGAGTGTTGTAGCTTTCCCGTGTTACTGACTTAAAAAACAAATATGAATGGGTCATCTACCATGTTTAATATTTCATTCCATAGATTTTTTTTTTTTTTTTTCTCTGCCTGCTTTTCTTGATATCGGGGGATAACCCTACTGAGCATAACAAAGTGCATGTAGTGCCCTTGACACATAACACTTTTTAGGGGCCAGTTGTAGAGCCTTACAATCGTTTTGAGGTCAGCATCTGACCAGGATTCACATCCATTAAGCCCAACATTCATTAAAGCAGCATCTTTTTTTTTTTTTTTTTTTTTTTTAATTAATGGTCATTATTTTTGTAAAAAAAAAAATAACTACAAGACGTCCTTTACCACATTATCTGCGTGTGCCTTTATCACTGCGGACATCGAAAAGTCTGCCATGAAGGGCAGCCCGAGGTACATGTAGCGGTCACACCATGCCACCACGTCACTCACACACAGGGTTGCCGCATACAACGAAAGATTAGTTTTATTGGTGTTAATCATCATGCCATATTCATCACAACAAATTTTGATCAAGGATACTTTTTTTACCATTCTCTCTCTCTACTTGTTGTCAATAAAACGGTGTCGTTCATTAACATGAAGATGTGAACCCGAGATAAAAAGATGTCCTCGACGCAGGTTTCTCTGATCGACTTAATCATGTCATTTACATACAGTATCAATAACAAACATGAGGATGGGGAACCCTGACAAACACCTACCGTTACCGTGGACACCATCGTGCCCACCACATTCTCCGTGACATTATACATGGCTGCGATAGCTGTCAGCATTACCACGCCGCACTCCAGCCTTTTAGAAAAAATTATTAACGAATATCTAGCTACCATGTCGAAAGCTTTAGGATAGTCCACAAAAGTTGCATACAATTTTTTTTTTTCTTTTTCCTAGCCATCTCAGTGAGCAGCCTCAAGATAACAATGTGCTTCAGGCAGTCGCGCCCTCTCTGTGCACCTGCCTGCTCGCGACACGGACTGAATCAATGTTGTAATCTTGAGCAAGCACACTACCATGTCATACATTTTGGCTAAGCTGTTTATCATATTAATTTTTCTGTAATTTTTGTCTCTGTCCTACTCAGGGTTGGCATTAAAAAAAGCCCACCCCAAAAAAAATCTCACAAAACGCCCCCCGAAAAAAAAAACAGCCTAAATGGCCTTTTTTATTTTCCATATCAAAATTTATTACAACATCATAATGATAAAATAAGGTACACATACATATATGTACACATACATATAAAATGTAAAAGTAGTCAATCCTTGCCTGTTCATTTCCTGTATCGTACAAGTTAACACAGAACACAGGCTTTGTTCAACCGGACCAACCAGCATGACCTAAACTAGTGTCTGTAATTCATTAATAGTAAGTGTCAAAATCTTTCAAAATCTAACTCCCCTCGTAACTTATGGCACCTCCATAAAAACATCTCCAATAACTTTGCTTCTTCATCTTTCTCTCCTTTATTTCAACCTGATGGCACCACTGCTATCTCATCTATTTCTAAAGTTGAGCTCTTCACTCAAACCTTTGCTAAAAAACACTACCTTGGATGATTCAGGGCTTGTTCCTCCCTCTCCTCCACCCTCTGACCACTTCATGCTACCCATTAAAATCCTTCGCAATGAATTTTTCCATGCCCTCGCTGGCCTAAACCCTCGGAAGGCTTATGTTCCTGATGGGGTCCCTCCTATTTTCGAAACAGTGCCTCCGTGCTCGCACCTTGCTTAGTCAAACTCTTCCAGCTCTGTGTATGAACATCTACCTTTCCTTCTTGCTGTAAATTTGCCTCCATTCAGCCTGCTCCTAAAAAAAAGGTGACCTTTCTAATCCCTCAAACTACCATCCTATTGCTTTAATTTCCTGCCTCTCTAAAATTTTTGAAACTATCCTCAACAGGAAGGTTCTTAAACATCTATCACTTCACAACCTATTGCTGATATGACCTGATTGCTAATATGATTTCCTTCAAGGCTATTCTACTGGTGACCTGACTTTCCTTACTGAGTCTTGGTCATCGTCTATTTGAGATTTTGGTGAAACGTTTGCTGTTGCCTTAGACATATCAAAAACTTTTAATAGATTGTAGCACAAAGCTTTCCAAACTACCCTACTACGGCCTCTATACTTCTTTCCGTAACTTCATCACAAGTTTCCTTTCTGACCGTTCTATTGTTGTTGTGGCAGACGGTCACTGTTTTCCCCAAATCTATTAACAGTGGTGTTCCTCAAGGTTCTGTCCTGTCACCCATTCTTTTCCCATTATTCATCAATGATATTTTAAGCCAAACTTCTTGTCGTAGGCACTCCTACGCTGATGATACCACCCTGCACTTTACCACGTCATTTCATAAACGTCCAACCCTTCAGGAAGTAAATAGTTCTCGCAGGGAAGCTAAAGAACGCCTGACTTCTGATCTCTCTAAAAATGCTGATTGGTGCAAAGCAAACTTAGTATTGTTTAATGCCTCAAAAACTCAATTCCTCCATCTATCAGTTCGATACAACCCTCCAGGCAACTATCTCCTCTTCTTCAATTATCTCAACTGTTCCGCTCTTCTATAGTGAACATCCTTGTTCTGCCCTTTACTTATAATCTAAGTTGGAAACTTCACATCTCATCTTAAGCTAAAATAGCTTCTGTGAAGTTAGGCGTTCTGAGTCGTTTCCGCCAGTTTTTCTCACCCTTCCAGCTGTTAACTTTGTACAGGGGCTTTATCTGTCCATGCATGGAGTGTGCTTCACATGTATGGGGGTATCCACTCATACCGCTCTTTTTAGACAGGGTGAAATCAAAAGCTTTTCGTCTTATCAACTCCTCTCCTCTAACTGCCTCTCTCATCGCCGCAATGTTGCATCTCTTGTTATCTTCTACCGCTATTTTCATGCCAACTGCTCTTCTGATCTTGCTAACTGCATGCGTCAGCTCCTCCCCACGGCCTCAATGCACAAGATTTTCTTCTTTTTCTCACCCCTATTCTGTCCACCTTTCTAATGCAAGAATTTGCCAGTATTCTCAGTCATTCATCCC
Source organism: Scylla paramamosain (assembly GCF_035594125.1). NCBI lineage: Eukaryota > Metazoa > Arthropoda > Malacostraca > Decapoda > Portunidae > Scylla > Scylla paramamosain. Next base: position 20,060,765 of record NC_087166.1, on the reverse strand, counting down.
TTTCTCTGGTAAACTCTGGAACTCCTTACGTGATTATGTATTTCCTCCTTCCTATGATTTGAACTTTTTCAAGAGGAAAGTTTCAAGACACTTATCCTGTAATTTCTAACTACCGCTCTCGACTCTCTTCTGGGAGTGCCTCCTACATGAAAAAAAGGACACTTCAAACCTTTTCCTTCATTCTAGATGACTTTTTAATTGTTTATTTAAACTAATTTACATATAACTATGAGGAATAAACAAACAAAGTAAATAGGAGCCCACAAAAAAATAATAAAACAGTGGGTTTGATTTTTTTAAACAAATTTTTTCAACCCTGCTCCTACACCCACTTAAAAAAAAAAAAAAATCCCTTTTGACCATAAGCTAGAGTACTGGGCAGAACTGAACACTATGTTAAATAGTGTTGTGATATACAGGACAATCTGGACAGGGAGTACCTTCAGAATTCCTGCAGGGATTCCATCTGGACATGAAGCTTTAATCGAATTGAGAGGGCTTATTTGAACAGACAACTTATCTGAAGCAATGGGTTCATCCAGGACTGGTATTGTGACAGTATTAGTTTCGCGAAGCAATGCTATACATGATAGAGAGGTGCTATACATGATAGAGAGGTGGCGCACAAAAGGTACTTAAGCTTTCCATCACCAGAATCTCATGCACTTTATATTTCTGCCCGGAACCATGCCAAGTCTGTTCTCCAATTAACCATATACTCCTTCATTAATAAAAAGTGTCATAACCTTTCAAGATCTAACACCCCTCGTGACTTCTGGCATCTAGCCAAAAATATTTCCAATAACTTTGCTTCTTCTTCTTTCCCTCCTTTATTTCAACCTCATGGATGGCACCACTGCTATCACATCTATTTCTAAAGCTGAACTCTTCGCTCAAAACTTTGCTAAAAACTCTACTTTGGACGATTCTGGGCTTGTTCCTCCCTCTCCTCCACCCTCTGACTACTTCATGCTACCTATTAAAATTCTTCGCAATGATGTTTTCCATGCCCTCGCTGACCTAAACCCTCGGAAGGCTTATGGACCTGATGGGGTCCCTCCCATTGTTCTCCGAAACTGTGCCTCCGTGCTTGCACCTTGCCTAGTCAAACTCTTTCAGCTCTGTCTGTCAACATCTACCTTTCCTTCTTACTGGGACTTTGCCTTCATTCAGCCTGTTCCTAAAAAGGGTGACCGTTCTAATCCCTCAAACTACCGTCCTATTGTTTTAATTTCCTGCCCATCTAAAGTTTTTTAATCTATCCTCAACAGGAAGATTTTTAAACATCTATCGCTTCACAACCTTCTATCTGATCGCCAGTACGGGTCCGTCAAGGCCGCTCTACTGGTGATCTTCTGGCTTTCCTTACTGAGTCTTGGTCATCCTCGTTTAGGGATTTTGGTGAAACTTTTGCTGTTGCCTTAGAGATATCAAAAACTTTTGATAGAGTCTGGCACAAAGCTTCGATTTCTAAACTACCCTCCTACGGATTCTATCCTTCTCTCTGTAAATTCATCTCAAGTTTCCTTTCTGACCGTTCTATTGCTGCTGTGGTAGACGGTCACTGTTCTTCTCCTAAATCTATTAACAGTGGTGTTCCTCAGGGTTCTGTCCTATCACCCACTCTCTTCTTATCATTCATTAAAGATCTTCTAAATCAAACTTCTTGTCCTATCCACTCCTACGCTGATGATACCACCCTGCACTTTTCCACGTCTTTTCATAGACGTCCAACCCTTCAGGAGGTAAATATTTCACGCAGGGAAGCCACAGAACGCTTGACTTCTGATCTTTCTAAAATTTCTGATTGGGGCAGAGCAAACTTGGTATTGTTCAATGTCTCAAAAACTCAATTCCTCCATCTATCAACTCGACACAACCTTCCAGACAACTATCCCCTCTTCGTCAATGACAAATCAACTCACCTCTACACTGAACATCCTTGGTCTGTCCTTCACTTATAATCTGAACTGGAAACTTCACATCTCATCTCTATCTAAAACAGCTTCTATAAAGGTAGGTGTTCTGAGACGTCTCCGCCAGTTTTTCTCACCCCCCCAGCTGCTAACTCTGTACAAGGGCCTTATCCGTCCATGTATGGAGTATACTTCACATGTCTGGGGGGGGTTCCACTCACACTGCTCTTCTAGACAGGGTGGAATCAAAAGCTTTTCGTCTCATCAACTCCTCTCATCTAACTGACTGTCTTCAGCCTCTCTCTCACCGCCGCAATGTTGCATCTCTAGCTGTCTTCTACCGCTTTTTTATGCTAACTGCTCTTCTTATCTTGCTAACTGCATGCCTCCCCTCCTCCCGCGGCCTCGCTACACAAGACTTTCTTCTTTCTCTCACCCCTATTCTGTCCACCTCTCTAACGCGAGAGTTAACCAGTATTTTCAACCATTCATCCCTTTGTCTGGTAAACTCTGGAGCTCCATGCTGCTTCTGTATTTCCACCTTCCTATGACTTGAATTCCTTCAAGAGGGAGGTTTCAAGACACTTATTCATTAATTTTTGACTACTGCTTTGACCCTTTTATGGGAATGGCATTTCAGTGGGCATTTTTTTATTGGATTGTTGTTGCCCTTGGCCAATGTCCTTCCTACATAAGAAAAAAAAAAAAAGAATTGTTGTTCACATCATTCATGGAACTTTCACAGAAATTCTCCAAATCATGGCCCGATGGTCTCGACTGAGGTTCGTTAGCATCACGAAACCTCCGTCCCCGTCCTCCTCGACAGTTACCGTGTCTTCATTCTCTGCCCTGGCCTTCTTCCCGGCTTTCTCGCATACCCCGTTCGCTTTCACCGGCAGGCTCTAAACCAACCTTCTCATGGAATTCAACAAGACATCCCATCCTCAAGGCAAGTTTGGAAGATGTTTTCTCAAATAAGAGACCTACTGCAACACAGTAGGGGAAAGGAGAGGGACAGGAGGTCTCCTTCCCATACCATTTCCTTGTCCTTCGCTGCTTCTGAAACCAGCCAGCAGTAGCCATCGCTAGCTAATTCAGATGATTCTCATCCTTAATAAGGCAGAATAAAGCAGTCCTCCCCAGGATGACGTCCACTGTGTCCCTCCTCCTAACTCAGATGATTCTCATCCTTCATAAGGCAGGATAAAGCAGTCCTCCCCCCAGGATGACGTCCACTGTGTCCCTCCTCCCCAGGCCTCTGGTGTTCAGACCAGATCCCAAAGGCGTCTGGGCAACACAGTTGGCGAAAGAGGGACCTCCTTCCACTACGTCGCCATCCCCCCCCTTTCCTTCTTTCCTGACTCTGCAACATTGTATACACACATCGGGAAGTTTTTTCGAGCTCCACCACTTTCTCTGATGGACTTCCCATGACAGCCTCGCCATTTACCAGAAGCTGTGCTGAGAAAGGAGTACAGGGATCACCTTTTGACAACTCTAGCGATTTCCACTGGCACTGGATTTTCCCAAATGAGACAACTGCAGAAGGAACTGGTGGACACAGTCAACAAGGTGCCCCCACAGAAAATTTGTTCTGTTCTTCAAGCCATTTTTACTATGGCTGCTGGTCTGGCTCAGCCTCACTCTCCCACAGTCGTCCTGTTCTGGCGAAAGCAGTTGGTTCAAGACTCAATCTTAAGACGGAAGCTTTCAAGGGCAGGCAGAAGGAGGTGCTCCACGATCTTCTTCGTCAGGACATTATTTACCGGGGTATTATTTCTGAGATCTCGCTGCAGACTTTATTCACATCCCACCCTCTAGCCTTCAAGTTAACTACACTACAGGTTCAAAGGCTTCAACGACAGGCACCTAATAGGAAGAGGAGTCCCGAGCCTCAGACCTCGAAGCATTGCAGACTTCATTTCATACTATTCCTCTTCAGGAGATAAGAAAATTAAATTAATCCAGAAATTTCAGAAGCCGCCTTTTCGTGGGAACAAGCCTGTCTAGCATCAATAAAGGAAACCGTCCGACTACCAACACCACAATACTAAACAATGACTGCCTAACATCTGGCTGGGCCGCCTCCGAGCTAGGCACTGGCTGGGCTTTCAGTGTAGTGAAGAAGGTGCTCACTTGGCCTTGACTACGCCAAATCCTCCTTCGCCTCCCTCATCCCACAGGCAGAGTGAAAGAGTCCGTTCTTCCTCATACACAGGAAATGTTCCACAGGGGAGTGGTGGAACCTACCTCGGGTCAGTTTTTTTTTTTTTTCCGCTTATGTATGGTAACCAAAAAAGAACTTTATTGTAAGCATACTGGTGGTGGATTTCAAGGCACTCAAAAAATTTATCTGTCACCTTCATTTCCTGATAACGATCGTCTAAGTCAAGCTTCACTTTCGAAAAAAGAGGATTGGCAAGCTTCTTTAGACCTATGCGATGCCTACTAACACGTTAACATATGCCCACACTTCAGAAACTTTCTGGTTTTTCAAGTAGGAAGACGGGGCCTCCAGTCCACTCATCTTCCGTCATCTTACTCCGAGGGTCCCCTCTCGCTGGAAGTAGGTGGTGGCCATCAAGCTCACCAGCAAAGTTGTGGACGATCTTATGTAATCTCTAAACGATTGCCTCATCATCTCTCCTTCCCTACACCTTGTGAGGGAGAGGCTGGTGACTACCCTGGAATCCAAGCAGAATATGGGGTTCAAGGTGAGCTTTTCCAAGTTCGTTCTAACCAGGATCTCATATGGTTGGACATGGAGTGGGATACTTCAAAACCAAGGATCCGCTTCTTTCCCGAAAACGCCACCAAGGTTCGTCACCGACTCTTACGTGGATGAGCCTCTTAGATGATAACCAATTGATAGTGGGACGTAATCCTGGGAACCCTAAACTTCGCACCAGAAGTGTGTCCCATAGGAAGGATACGTCACCGCAATGTTGTGCTGGAGGTAAACGCAACCTCCGACAGATACCCGGCCATCTCATTGAGTTGTTACAGCTTTGACTTGCCAAGCAGTTGCCTCCAGCGATGGGTCCTATTGGTACCTCCCCGACCGGAGGTGTGGATCTCTACAGACGCCCCCAGCTTGGGATGGAGATACCTGTCCTCTCTGAACCATCAAGCACAAGCGGGCATGGGAAGAAAAGCTAAGAGAAACCCATACCACCGTGGAGGAACTATGGGTGCGTTTCGATTCCTCACAACTCACCGGGAGCTGCACATCGTTGGGATCCTCTTCGAAATGGAAAAAGGCGTTTCACTGTCTCAACTGCCAAGGGTCTTCCAAGTCTGAACCCGTTGTCACTCTCGGAAATAATTTTTCAAGAGGTTTTCTTCTGTTTTCTCCACTTCTCGGCAATGTTCGTTCCGGGAGAGAACTTTTCCCAGACGCCTTGTCCCGATTCCAACACACATCCGTAGAATGGCAGCTTCGCCCAGAGATATTAATTTATCTAGTATCTGCTGGCGCATTCCTCAGGTGATATATTCGCTTCTTCCACCACTGTTTAACTGCCCCAATACCTCACCAAGGATGATTTTTCAAAGGATTGGAAGAAGTGGAACCACATCTACCTTTTTCCACCTCCATCCACCAAACTTCTCAAAGTCTTCCGCCATCTCTGGGCATGCAGAGGAAAGGTCAGAACTGCACCAGTGGTGTACAAACCCATTTCTGGGAAACATATGTCTGGTCAAATCCATGACGACCGTCTGGTGTTCAGGAGGAAGTAATCACTAATTGTATTGGGGGACATGCTTCGCGTCCTGCTCTCCCCTTCTACCAGGCAGTGTGAATCCTGTTGGAAAGCCTTTCACAGATTCCTAAACAACTGAGGTGATTCTTCTATTTTTTTAAAGAGGGGTGCTCAGTTTTTTTTTATCTTTTATCTACGGGATCTGGTTAAATGTAACGACTACCACATTCTTTAAGAGAGATTTGTTTCATCAAACCCCTCTATCCCGGCAAGAACGTGTTCTTTGGTCCCTTCACAAGGTGCTAGACCTTCTCCAGTTAGGGACCTGTACTCAGTTTTCTACTCCATTGCGCTCTCTAAAGAAAGTTGTTGTTTTTTTTTTTTGTTTTTTTCCTGACAGCTTTGGCGTCGGGGCTCCGTGCGTCGTAAATGAGGGCCCTTACTCATTTCTCGCAGTGAGCATATTTTGCAGACGATCTGACCAGCCTCTTCCTAGCTGTATTACCGCGTTTTCTGGCCAAGAACGAACGTGATGTCCATCGTCTACAGCCAGCCTTGGTGCCTGCTTGGTTGGTACAAGAGAAGTTCTTAATCAAAACTTACTCAGACGCCTCCTCAGAGCAGCCACCGTACTTCCTTTTCTCCTCGGAGCCAGGTACACAGTTACCAACAAGCAAGATATTTGCTCTTAGGCAACTGACTGAAGAGGCGGAACCTGGCAGAGCGCCTTCCTAAGGCACTCGCCTTGCTAAGGACTTGCTCAGTCTCAAGGGTGACGGAAGGAGGGCAGTGGTTGTCCTCAGGATTATTTGTCACCAGTTACTTATTTCATGCTTGGCCAGACAACCCTTGCGTAGTCTTAAGGGTGCTCCCAACTGCCCTTCCTCCCGACTCTGGAGATAGACCTGCCTTCTCGACTTTCGGCGTTTATGTATTTGGATACCTTTACGCTCTGGGCTTGTGCAATACATTATTGGCGTGTCTTTCTTCAAGTGCTTTCTACTCTGACGCCATACCCATCTCTTGTGGCAGATAGATTGTTTCGTGTTTCAAGAAACTTCGTACCCATTCGGAAAATGACGCAAGTGCACTAGTTTTACTTGTCTCCCAAAAATAGGCTTTTCGTGGAAGGCGTCAAAGCCGGTAATATATACATGGGAGAAGCCCTTGAGAAATCTTTTGTTATCAAGGAAAGCGGAGTAGACGCACAGTAGATGCTGCATTTCCTTTATTGGTTACGTTTCAGAGTAATACAATGCCATCTTCAGATTCGTGAAAATTTATTAAAGTTGTCATAACCGCTTCATCCCTCTAAAACTGTAGCTTCTGCAGTTTGTTGAATATTTTGAACTGTGGCCGACTGTAGCTTTCATCAAATAC
>NC_087166.1:20048765-20051265 GCF_035594125.1 Scylla paramamosain | reverse complement strand
TTAGCTAGGGATAAGATGTGAAGTTTTCAGTTTAGATTATTAGAAAGGATAGACTGAGGATATATAAAAGGAGGTCAGTTGAGTGTCACTGAAGAAGAAGAGATAGTTATCTGTAAGGTAGATAGAAGAATTGAGCCTTAAAAGAGCATTGGTGAGTAATAGGAAGAGAATAGGTATCAGGAAACTGTCCTGATAAACACCGCTGTTAATAGACCGGAGAAGAACAGTGACCGTCTACCCCAGCATCAAGAGAACAGTCAGAATGGAACATAAAAACATAAGAAAATAAGGGAACCTGCAAGAAGCAGTCCCTGTGTGAAAAATACCTATCTATTTCCATCTATCATCCCCATCCATGAATTTGTATACTCTTTTAAACCTCCCTAATGTTTTAGCACGAACAATCTGATTACTGAGTCAGTTCCATTTATCTACCACTCTAGTTGAGAACTAATTCCTTCCTATTTGTTTCTTAGTTTTTTTTTTTCTTTTTTTTCTTTTTTTTTCCAGCTTGAACATGTTATTTATAGTTCTATCATGATTATTGATCCCGAAAATTTTGTTTACGGACCCCTTGTTATAACCCCTATACAGCTTAGACTTCTATCAGGTCCCCTTTTAACATACGTCTCTCTAAGGAATGTAAATTTAATAGTTTGTCTCGTTTAAAAAAATACCCCTCATCCCCTGTATCTATTTAGTCCATCTACTTTGTACTGATTCTAATAGACTTATATCCTTCCTGCAATATGGGGACCAGAACTGTATAGCATAGTCTATATGAGGTCTGACAAACGCCAATTATAACTTCAATATTACTTCGGGACTTATGCTTTTTATCACTCCTAAAAATTTATCCTAATACCCTATTTTCCCTATTTCTGGCCTCTATGCATTGTTTTCTTAAACTGAGATCAGAACTAACTATAACTCCTAAATCTTTTTCGTTCCCTCAACCTACCAGAGCTTCGTTGTTTATTGTGTACCTATTGTGTGTGTGTTTTTTTTTTCTACCTACGCTAAGTACTTTGCATTTGTTAATGTTAAACTGAATTTACCATCTGTCTGTTCATTTGTTCATCCTATCCAAATCCACCTGCAGGCATGGCATCCTAAACTGGCCTAATTAATCTACTTATTTTCGTATCATCAGCAAATATACTAAAACATCACTACTAACCACACTATCCAAGTCATTAATACGAGTATATATATTAAAAACAATAATGACCCTAAAACTGATCCATGTGGCACCCACTAATAATATTTGACCCCACTCTGATTTACAGCTGTTTATTACAGCTCTCTCTCGTCTGTCGCCTAAGAACGACCTTATCCAGCCTAACACCATTTCATCTATCCCGTGCCCCTCAACCTTTCTCAGGAGCCTCTAATGGAGTATTTTGTCAAATGCTTTACTAAAATCCAGGTATAGGATGTCATAACTATCTCCATTATCTATCGCCTCGTAGAAACTCAAGTTCGTAGGAAAAGACTTCCCCTTGTGAAGTCATGCTGTGACTGACTTATTAAGTTGTACTTGTCTAAATTCTCCCTAATGTTCATTGCGGTTACTGATTCCATTATTTTGCCTGCAATTGAAGTTAAGCTGACGGATCTATAATTAGACGTTAACGCTTTATCTCCTTTCTTAAAGATGGGTACTACATTCGCCTGCCTCCACATTACCGGTACCTCTCCTGAGTCCAGCAATTTCCTAAATACAACCTAATAGTTCACTAATAACCTCTTTGCATTCCTTAAGTATTCTATGATATATTTAGTCTGGTTCTGGTGATATATATATATATATATATATATATATATATATATATATATATATATATATATATATATATATATATATATATATATATATATATATATATATATATATATATATATATATATATATATATATATATATAATTTTTTTTTTCAGCCTATCTATCTCCTGTTCCCCCTAGTTAGTTATGGAAATATCTATCAACTTTTCATTCTCTTCTGCTCTACAAAAATGTTCACTGTCTGGTATTTCCTGCATGTTTTTTTTTTTTTTTCTGGGTAACAACTGTTAAAAATATACTCGTTCAGAAATTCACTCGTTTCTTCCCCAGAACTAAATAACTTTCCATCTGTTATCTAGTGGACCTATTACTTTTCTGTTCTTCGTCCTATATACCTAATAGAATTTTTGGGATCAGTCTTCGCCTGGCTAGCTACCTTAATTCATGATTGTTTTTAGCCTTCCTCGTTAACTTCCTGACTGTTCTTATTAATTAATTTCATTGAGGTCTTAAATCCTCCTCCCCTGCCTTTAATCTTCTATATATATTTCTCTTCCGTCCTATGTAGTATTTTAACTTACCGGTCATCCAGTTAGGGTCCCGCCTCGACCTCACCTCACTCATTTCAGCATGACCTGACCAGCCAAACTCGCTCCTCAGCATATCTCTCCCTCTCTCACCTCCTCCTACTCATCCCCCTTCTCACCTCCTCC